>NC_134872.1:59815132-60115489 GCF_049852395.1 Peromyscus maniculatus bairdii | reverse complement strand
TCATCCTCCTTGAGTGCTTCCAGACCTGTAGTTACACAGTATCAGTGATAAAAATGCAATGACTCCTGGGAAAAGCAAGGGAAGGAAAGAAGAAGAAAATTCTTCCTTGAGTAGGTCATGTTGCACTTGAATTCTGATAACATCCAGGCAGATAAAGTGAGGGGCATTAGGTGTGAACTGGTCATACATTTTCAAGATGTGTCTGGAGGGATGCTGTGACAAAACATCCATGTGAGCAGCAGTCCAAAGCATCCTTGACTGCTGGGAAGTTTCCAGTTTAACTTGGTATTTTCAGAACCATATACGACTTGAAGATGGTGCATCAATAAGACCAAGAGCTTTTTTTTTTTTCTTTTTGCTTTCCTTTCCTTCCTCCTCTCCTCTTCCTCCATTCCTCCCCTCTCATCTTCCCCTGTCCCTCCCCCTCCTCTACCTCCTACCTCTACCTCCTCTCTCTGCATCCTCTTCTCCCCCACTCCTCTCTCCTTTCAGACAAGGTCTTACCATGTAGCCCAGGCTGCCTAAAACTCACAACATCCTATCTAAGCACCCCAATTGCTGGAATTGCAGGCATGTACCACCACACTCACCTTCCACATTCAAATATTAATTACATTATAGATAGATGTCCAGTATTTGTAAATGTTGTTGGGACGAACATCAAATCTTTAATGAAGCTGGCGAAAACTGAAAATCTGTTGACTATGTCAGTAATAAATCTGTTTGCTCAAGAAAGACGCAGCCAAGCAGCTTGTCAAACAGCACAACGATAATCAAGTTTCTGATCTCAGAATTCATACAATGTGCTGTTTGATAGGTTGTATAAAGTTTTTATACAAGTTCACAAAGTGAACAAAGTTGAATCAACCCCAGTATAAATTCATAAATGCTGTACAGATTGGAATATGTTTGAAAAATATAAACAAGTTATGTGATAGAAAAAGTCCTAGCTGAATATATCAATATATTAAAGTTTAAACATTCCTCTCTTATGGCAGATGGTCATAGGAGATTATAGAATGTACATGGGCAGAGAAAGACTGTACACCTGCACTAGACATAAATATCACATTTTTTTCTTTACCCCTATCATGTTTTCCATCTTGGAGGCCCAGCTTTGATCGCCAGAGAAATGAATGTTGTTATAAGGCTTAACAATGTGTAGAGTGAGGGCTTTTGTGGTAGGGGGAGCTGAGCGTGTGCATATGTAGATATGACTGAGCATGCCCAGGTGCTTGACTTGTAGAAGCCTGGGGTTGATGTGTTGTCCATTGTCTTTCTCTGCTATCTATTTTCTTTTCTTTTTTCTCTTCTTCCTTCCTTCCTTCCTTCCTCCCCTCTTTCCTCCCCTCCCACCCTTCCCCTTATCTCCCTGCTCCTCCCACTTCCTCTCCCTTCTTCCCTTCTTCCTTTCCTCCTTTCTTCCTCTCCTCCCTCCCTTCCTCCCTTCCTCCCTCCCTTCCTTTTAGAGACATTCTCTCACTCAACTTAAAGCTCACTAATTAGCTATTGTAGCTGACCAGACAAGCCCCGGCATTCTCCTGCCTTCACCTACCTCCCCCAATCCAGTGCTGGGGTTACGAGCGCTCACCTCTACATCTGCTTTTTATATAGGTATTGGGATCTGACCTCAGGTCCTCAAATATGTATGGCAAGCGCTTTACCCACTGCACTATCTCAGCCTGGGAGCTGAGGTGTGTGGATTCCCATGCTTTTAGCAGTGACGTTTTAGTTTTAGGCAGGAAGGCACTTGTGTTTGGTTGTGACTGTAGCAGAAAATTATGAAAAGCAGTCAAGACAGGGACAATGAAATGATTCTGCAAGTCAAAAAAATGCTTGCTGAGCAAACCTGATGGCCAGAGATTGATCCCTGTGACCCATGGTAAGGAGAGAATCCACCTCCAAAGATTGTCCTCTGGTTTTCTCACATAGACGGTGGAACATGTGTGTGTGCGTGTGTGTGTGTGTGTGTGTGTGTGTGTGTGTGTGTGTGTGTGTGTGTGTCTGCCTCATGTGTGCAGGTGACCACAGAGCAGAGGTCGTCAGATCCCCTGGAGCTTACAGGTGGTTATGAGCCACCAATGTGAGTGCTAGGAATTGGACTTGTGTCCTCCGGGAGAACAGAACGCATGCTTAGTTGCTGAGCCGTCTCTCCAGCCCTCACTTTTAGTTTATCAAACAAAGTCATTTTGGAAGATTGTGACAGACTTTGAAGTAGGAACAAAAAGAGATGAGAGAGTGCCCTACTTCCTGTGCTTCCCTGGGTTCTGGTTATGTTTCTCCCATTGTCTTTGAGCCGGTCTACAATGCCGGAAGTTGCAGAGAACAGATAATGGAAATCACTCTTTCCACAGAATAGAAGTTGTGTTTGTTGAAAGGCTGTTGACTATTTCTCTAGGGATAGACACACTTTGTGTTTATTCTTTTTACATTTTTTTTTGTTGTTGTTGTTTTTGAGACAGGGTTTCTCTGTGTAGCTTTGCGCCTTTCCTGGCGCTCACTTGGTAGCCCAGGCTGGCCTCGAACTCACAGAGATCCGCCTGGCTCTGCCTCCCGAGTGCTGGGATTAAAGGCGTGCGCCACCAACGCCCGGCTCTTTTTACATTTTTAATTCAAATATAATTACACCATTTCCCCCTCTCTTTTCCTCCCTCTCCCCCCTCCCACGTGCCCGCTCCCTCTCAAACTGATGACCTCCTTTTCTTTGATGATTATTGTTACATATATAAATATATACGGTTGCGTATATGTATATGATTTCAGGGCTGACCACTCTGTATTGGATAATCAACTAGAGAGCTCATTCTTTACATGCACATGTGTTTCTTAGGATTCCCCTTCCAACCAGTTGCAATGTTTTACTTTTTTTTTCCTCATGAATTAATGAGTAAAATAAAATGTGATGTGGGTTTATTATAAACGTATAGGAGTCACCATTTTCCCTTTAAAATGTATCCTTTCTCAGTGTCATTTCTACCTTGAACTTCCTTGTGCTCATTCTTGTGAGTGAGAAGACACTTTGGACATTATGGTAAACTGCCATGGAGCCACACAAGTGAGACTATGACTATGTCCAGCAGAAAGAACACATCTGGATGAAACATGAAAACTCCAAGCAGTCAAAATCCAGACAGTTGGCTCCCCACAGACGAAACATCTGGACTCTGAGAACTGATTAATTTCCATCTGTCTCTACTATTTAGGCTTCATTCAGACACAGCTCTTTCCCTGACCCCAAAATCTTTCTTAGCACAAAACCATTTTATGTGCTATGTAAAACAGATTTATATTTATCTATTCCTTTTCTCCATTCATTCATGGGGTGTACGAGAGCACAATTCTGTTTTTGCTTAATAGTTACTTAAACTGTTATTTAAAGCCTTCATTAAGGACAAAGGAAAGGAAAGATCAGCTTGTATTTAGTGCAGCTGGGCATCAATCATTCCCTGACCTTTGGCAAATAATTGATGGGTCATTTATTCATTTTCACTTACTCTTATGGATTCTCTTTATGTGAAAGCTAAATATTATATAAACGGATGGCACTACAGACAGAAATAGTGCATTTTTCCATTTTGAACTCAGAGTCACACATCTGGAAGAGAAAAACTAATAGGGGGGAAAATCCTCTAAACATTAAATTCTTATGACATTCTTTAAAAAAGATTTAAGGAGGATACCTAGACACACTCCATAAAGCCAGGATCGTGGGTAGGAAAGAAATGAAAAGGGCCGAGGAAGTGCGAAGCACCACGCACTTCAGTTCTGTAAACAGAGATCTGGTGGAGAAAAAGCCAAGTTGTGAAATCAAGAACTTTTGCTTTTACTCTCTATTCCTCATCTGCCACTTGGCCACCCTTGCTGCGACAACACGGGGAGGGGGCAGAGAACGCAGAAAGAACCCGCGCGCCGGGTTGTCACACTTGCATGCAGTCCCCGTTTATATTCAGTTTTGTCAATTTGACCTTCACAGGTCTGTAATTACTGTAATCACAGCTTGCAGAACATGCTAACAATCCAAGCATCCCGATTTGAACAGTTCAACAATAGCCTTTTTTTAATCGGGGGGGGGGGGGGGGGGGAGCGGTGCCAGGAAGCTTGCTTGGTTTACTTCCAGCCTTTCTGAAAACTCTGGAAAATGGGGAACAGGTATCAAATCATTAATCTTCAAAGAAAAAGAAAACCCCCCACGAAAACCACGATGCAGAGAGACTATCTATGGCTGTCACCATTAGGACCACTGTGTGGCTAGAGAGAGCGTTGCCTTCGCCCGTTGGCAGCTCTTGCTCTTGCCGAGGTTGCCTAATGAGGTACACAGAAACTCTGCAATGGCTAAGATGTTGGCAAAGGTCAACAAGCACCAGTGAGAGCGGGAACAGGGCTACTGCGGTGGGTCCCTCGGAACTAGAGCGAGAACTAGGCTGACTCCCAAGCTCGCCAGCCTCACACTTCTGCTGCCTGGCTGTTGTTGTTGTCGTTGTCTCCCGGCACCCACTGAAGCAAATGTACCCCGAACGTTCTATATCTTTCTCAGTACTCTCCTAGGAAAAAAAAATACTGAAAAGAATCTAAGATGAGGAAAACAGTCTTTGATTGTGAAACAAGTTGTTGTCTGTGTTTTTTGCTGCTTTATATTTCTTACTACTTCTTACAGGAATTGCGTTCTACGAATCTTTATATGTAGAACTCTAGAATGTCAAGGTCCAAGGGAGATTAAAAAACATCTAGACAACATATTTACCCAGCCCCCAACCTCTGCCAAAGGACACTTAGATCAGCAGAGAAAAAACAGAGACAGCAAAACTTTCTAGTCATACCTGCCCAGAGTCTCCTTCTGCCTCCCGCTCTCCTCCTTAAGCATTAATGAGCACCAGAGCTCCATGGAACACAATATAGAATTTAATGGCATATGTTTTCATCCAAGGTTCCAATGCCCAGAGCTATGAAGTGACTTAGCCAAGGTCATTCCCTTCTCTCCAAGTCACACTTGTCTGACCAGCTGAGTCAATCAGAAACAAATGCTAAAAATATTCTGGTAAGCAATTGCTTGTCACTGTGAAACATGTTCCCACTGCCTCACCAAGAAAATCAAATACTTTCTCAGGGACTTTGGTGGTAACAAAACCAGCCAACCCAGCAGTATAGGTCAGTGTCCACTTCCTAGGACCAGCCTTGGTGAGAAAGAGGACAGAATGCTCACAAGACATATGGCACTAAAATAGCATCCAGTTTTCATGTAGGGTACACGGTGCACACTCACAGTGGGACTCATGTGCCAGCCGAGAAACAGCCTTCTCACAGCCCAGCCCCTCTCGGCCAGAGTGCAGACCGTGCCGGGCAAATGGGAACACTGCAAACTTTCTCTCTTCGAGGCCTTTGTCTGAGGGTATGGAAAATTACCCTGATGCTTGGAACCGTGCAGAATGTCTTTGTTGAACAGTCTCACCAGCCCTGAAGAAAGTGACCACAGGCTCAAGTCACTGGAGGTCCCAATAACTTCTGATTAGGATTTTTCTCCTTAGTTACTAATAGGGAGGATAATGCGTGGGATCTGCTTGAAAATTAAGGCTGTCTGTTGGAACATTTCTGAGTTCAGAAGAGCCATTCATCTGGAGCAGACACACTACGTTGATTCTAAGGTATCAGAAGAAAGATACAGGCTGAAGAAAGTTCATTGAGTTGCTACTATGCTAGCTCATCCTTTATGAACACTTTTAAAAATTCCAATGTGAGAAGGACTATTGCAGTACAGAGACAATGACAGCAGGGTCACAGACCAAACCTAGCGAGGTCCTAGGGCTGTCCGGCAACTTAGGCTACAAGGGCCTCATAGCATTTCAATGGTGGGGCTGAAGGTGAAAGCACATACTGCCTTTCTAGAACAGCTGAGCTTGCTTCCTAGAACCTGCATCACTGGGCAGTTCACAGTCACCTGTAACTGCAGCTCCAGGGTGACCCAAAGCCTCTGGCTTCTGTAGGCCATTCCCATGCATGTACACACCCCCCCACACACACCTATGCACGTTTTTTTTTTTTTTTTTTTTTTTTTTTAAGTAAAATATACGAAGAATCTTAATGGTAAGCAGTTGAGTGACGTTAGTGACTTTTGTGGGTTACAATTTGCCAACTACAAAGATAAATTTCGTAAATCAGCCCTGTCTATCTCAAGAACACTGCAACTTAATTGAAGGCGTAAGTGCATGTTACTCAAGCAGAACATGCTATTTATAGTAAGACCCATGCAACCCCTATCCCCCCCCAACTTTTTTTCTTGCAGAATGAATGGGTCCCGAAAAAAATCGGTAATTATAATGAATGAAAATTTTAGAGTGTCTAAACTGGAATTGAAAGAATTCCCACCAATTTAACTCATATTGTTTACTTTGAGTGAACACTATGTTTCAGCTATGAAAAGTATTTTCTGTATGTACCTTATACCTTGTGTGCTAAAGGGAGGAAACTACGAATATCATTTGCTGTATGCCACCCTGTATCTACCCCTGCTCGGGATTGCTTTGCATGTCTCTGCTTTCTCAGAGGGGCAGACAAGTGGCCTTACAGAAATGAGGAAAACTGATGTCCAAAGCGAAGGAGGAAAATGTAAGACAAAGCAATTTCACTAATAAAATGCTCAAGTAGTCTGGAGTAATTTGGATACTTGGTGAATCATTGCTTAGCAATTCATGAACACTGTGGGTGCTTGGAATTCAATTCCATTGTCCTCTATCTGAATTGCTTTGAAAAAAAAAAAAAAGGTCACATGAGAAGGAAAGGAAGTTTTGACTTTCACATGCCTGTTATTGCTAAGGAAACCACTTCCTCGGCATTCACATATTCAGCATGTCTCTGCTTCTGGCGTCCGTACAAATTACATCTTGGTGCTGTGTTAAGAAACAAACAAGGGTGGGGAGTATTTTAAAAAGCTTTACTCAACTTTGGCATGTTCACAGAACAAAAAGAGGGGGCTTTGGGGGCGTCGTTTCTTTTCCGAAGTTCTCTAGGTATCCTTGGATGGAGCCTCTCAGACCTAACAGGATGTCTGAGATTCGAGGGAAGTGGCCTGTGATCTGCCAGTAAACAAATGAGAACGGAGTGCAGCTTTGTTGTGTTTTCTGATTGGCAAAGGCTCTGAACTATCTCCTCGCTCTTGTTGCAGACAAAGGAACAGGAGATGAATTACCATGTTCTGGGACTGAGTGTTCCTTTCTAATTCAAACTGAAATAAGAAATAAAAATGATTAGACATCCAGTGTGTAGATTATATAACTCGCTTCCTCTTTTTTTTCTTTGTTTTGTTTTGTCTTTTAAAGGGAGGAATGAATAAAATGTAGTGATCTTTTAAAAGCCTGAACACATCAAGGGCCTTCTTAAACACTCAACTGGGCTCTGATCTGAAGTGGCTATTTTTACTCAAGTGGGTCTCTACTATTTGATGTTATTTTTACTTTTATTTATAATTCTATTTTTAACCAAACAGAAAGTGTGTGTGTGTGTGTGTGTGTGTGTGTGTTTCTGTGTGTCTGTGTGTGTGTGTGTGTGTGTGTGTGTGTGTGTGTGTGTGTGTGTGTGCATACACGCGCATGCAGGGAGATGGCTCAGTCTACCAAACAAGCTACAAGTATGAGAACCTGAGTTTCCTCCTCAGCTCCCACATAAAAGCTGACTGCAGCTGTATGCAGCTGTAATCCCAGTGTTGGGGAGGCAGAAACAGGAGGCTCCTCAGAGATCATCAGGTAGCCTATTGCTGAATCACTGAGTTCCAGGTTCAGTGAAAAACACTGTTTCAAAACTTGAGGTAGAGAGGCCAGCAAGCTCAGTTGGCTAAATGGCTCAGTTGTTAAAATAGCTTGTCACAAGAGCTGGATGCCCTGTGTTTCATCCCTGGAATCCAAGGCGGAAGGCAAGAACCGACTACCAAAAGTTTTTCTCTGACTTCCACGTGCTAATGGTTACATGTACTCATGCATTCACATGCACAATAATGATAAATTCAATAGTTTTATAAATAAGGTAAAGGAGTGACTGAAGAATGTCAGCCCATATCAACTTCTGGCCTCTGCACATACAGGCACACATATACACGCAAGAGGGATCTTGTGTAAACTACCTCTTTATCCACTGTAGAAATCCGGCAGTTTCTAAATGTCTGTGTTGTTGAGATTAGGACACATACCACAATTTTGTTAGAGATGTCTGGTTCCCTAATGGCTAGGCTCTATGGTTCATCTTCTACCTCTTTGTTTTCAAATTTGTTGCTGAATCTTAGATTCAGAACAAAAGTGCTCTGTTGTGAAGAGCAATCAACAACGAGGCTATGGTGAATGCATAACCGAGGAATGCTCTTTTGATATTTCATGGGGCCACTGTGGAAAGGGTAACACTTCACTGTAGTCATGCTGTTGCTGTGTTAGGAGAGGCTCCTGGAAATCATACGTGAAGGAACTAAGTGGTTAATATTAAGTGATTTAAAAAGCGTTGCTTCAGCAATCATGGGTTTAGTTTTGATTTTTAGCACATCAAAGAGGAATGTATTTTTATATTACCAGTTTACTGATGATTGCCTACACATAATCCCTGGAAATTTCAAATAGTGCTTTATTGTTAAGTTGATAGTATAAAAAGTTTGCAAACCTGCTGTGCACTTTGTTTTCAGTGAGAACTCGGGCAATGATTTTGATGACGAGGACAGTGGTAATAACAATAACAGAGGTGCCTAAGGTACATTGAAAATTTACTGTTAGTCACTGGGGTGAGCATTTCACATGTCGTCTCATTTAACCCCTATGATGACACCGTGATATTATCATCCCTGACCTTAATATGAAGAATGGAAGCAAAGACAGACAAGTAAATTCTTAATTAGATTCACTCATTCAGCAAGAGGTGAAGATTTAAAAGCTGCTGGCTTTTTCTCTCAAAGTCTGAGCTCTTTAGCAAATAGGTGTCTGTAAAGGGAAGGCCTTTGACATAAACTGATTTGAAATGCCAAAGGGCTGAAAAGGAAGGGAAGGACCCACCCCTTCCTTCCCTCCCCGTAAGTGCATATGCACAGCTCTTGTATGATTCTTTTGAACTACAAGAGGTAGATAATAGAGTTCTCTGGAGAAGGAGGCGGTTGTCCTCGCCTCAGTCCTTCAGGAAAGGGAGGCTTCCACAAGAAAAAGAAGGGACATTTGTGTGCCAGGCTAGAGGAGAGCTGAGGTCTTGACCTGGAGAGCTGGAATGTGCTTGCGCTAAGAAGACACTGTCTTCTAGCATCCAACTATCCCTGCCTCCTAGGGATAGTCTAGAATTTCAAAAGAATCCTGTGGTGGCCAACCGAGTTGAGGGAAAGCTTTGTCTTGTTGATCTAGAAAACTGTGATTCCTCACATCTTCAGTAAAGTAATGCTTAGTGAAATAAGTCATGTTTGAAGAATATCTAGAGAAGGTTCCTATGGCCATATTTGGACTATTAACTATAATTAAGATTTCTCTTCCTTTCCCATTCTTTAAACCAAAGGGACAATTTTGCTAAGGGAAGGGCAAATCATGTGTAAAACATGAAAGTCCTGAGGGCAGATCCCCACCTGCTTTGAGGAGATCCTCCTCTCCTCGTCAAATTAAGAGAATGGGCTTTCCTCCTCCTCTTCCTCTTATTTATTTTTGTGTGTATATGTGTGTGTGTGTGCATATTCATGTGTGGCACATGTACACACATGTGTGTAGAGGACAGAGGTTGATTTGGGGTGCTTTTCTCAAACATACTCCACCTTATTATTTGAGACAGGTTCTCTCATCAAGCTTGGAGCTCACAGATTGGCTAGAATACCAGCAAGTCTCAGGTATCCCCCTGTCTCATCTTTACACCCGGTCAGGGTGCTGCCATGCCTCGATTTTTATATGGGTTCTGGGGATCTAAACTCTGGTGCCCCAGCTTGTGCAGCATGTAAACTATGCCCAATTTTTCTTTTCTTTCTTTTTTTCTTTTTTTTTTTCTTTTTTTTTTAAGGAAAGGAATTTTTAATCCCACAGTGTCTCAAAAATTCTCCTACTAGATCTATATTTCCCCAAGGACTCTTAGTTCTGGCTTAAGACATTAAAGTTATAATTAAATGCAAATGTTGTTGACACACCCTCATTGACATCTTGCCCAGCTTTTTTAAAGAGCACCAGCCTCCTCTCAGATGCTAAAGCCAAAAATCTCCCGAGTGATTCCTAACCCCTTCATCCCTAAATTCAAGTACCATTCGGATGAGGCAACTTTGCCTTTAAGGAACCCGAGTCTGCTACTCCTCTCTCTAGTACCCTGGCTTCTCCCTGGGCTGGGGCCGCACCTCCCTTAGCAGTCCAGCTGCTTCTGCACTTGCCTTTCTGCAGTTCATTTTCTGTGTATCAATTAGGGGGCAGCTTTTCACAATCCAGTGTTTATCCAAATGTGTTGAATGCAGATGGATGCAGATCAGAATAAATCTCTAGCTTCTTTCACTCATGATGGTTAGCATCACTTGGACCTGCCTGTCCCTCAAAAGGCATATGTCTCTTTACTTCTCTCCTCAATGACCACACGCCAATTCTAGGTGAGTGTATTAGCTACTTTCCCTGTGGCAGGGACAAAATAGCTGACCAAGGGACAAAATAGCTGACTTAAGGAAGGAGGGAAGGGCTGATTTTGATGCCCAGTGCCACAGTGGGGGAAGGCATGGCATCCAGCACCTGCAGCAGTAGTGAAGAAGCAGAGTGTTGTGAATACTGGGGCTAAACTCACTTTCTCATTTTTATTCAGCTGGGAACTTCAACCTGTGGAGTGATACAATCCACCAATGGGTCTTCACTCCTTAGCCAAGTCAGAGGCTTCTTTCTTAGTTAATTCACAAAATGAAGCCTTTGATCACCTGGGTTTGCCCTCTGGATGCCTTTTCTATTGTCCCTGTGCAAGTTATTTTTTTTCTCTTTCATGACACACATCTCTAATAGTACTGTTTGGCTGGAAGCTCCAGCCTGCTCCTGCAGAAGCCCCACATTTCTCTCTTTCCAAACACCACTGTGTCAGAGAATCTCCAAAATAGCCCAGTTCCACATTCTTAGAGGCTGGTGGTTCTTCCCTTGAAGTTGCCAGCTGCCCAATCCCTGCCTAATGCTTTATAATTGGGCACATGATCACCCCATGCCCACAGGGTATTTAAGCTCCCTTCTTTAGTTTGGCCATGGGTATTTCTCCTGCTCCTTCTCCTGCCTCAATCTCTGGGGGCTGGAGGAGTCACCTGGGAGTTGCTTTGCTCAGAATAAACCTGGTCTTTTACTTTTTAATTCAGCCTGACCTGGCTTACTGCACAGGCGGAGAAGCCTACTAAGTACGGTTTTTTTAAAACCCTTCTTGCTTGCAACTTTAAACTGTCTTGCCCTCTTTTCATCACCAAATCACACACTTCTTGTATCCTTTACTCCACTGGTTTCACTCCTTCCTGTAGACCGAGATAAGAGAAGCAAGCAGTAACCATCCCACAGCCTGAATGGCAGTTTGCCTTGACTTTTCCTCTGTCAGATTAATTAATCCATTGCTTTTGAATTCAGCCTCCCTCAACTTCTTAGGACATAAGCAGAGTCCAGGCAGATTAGTTATCAGAATTGCTCTCCTGAGTACAGTTCCTTCACCCTTTCTGTAACTTCCTGAGGTGGGTGGACCTCTACTGTTTGTGTTTCCCTAGGCATTCTGGCTTTTGAGTTTCACCAGAAGGGCCCATTAAGCTCTACATGCAGCACTTTAGGGGTTCTTCAGATTCAAGTTCCAAATTTTTCCACACTTTTCCAATAAACCAGTTATAAAGGCCTAAGAACCACATGACCTGATGTATGACAGCAGTGGTCTCACTTCTCAGTACCAATTTTCCGTATCACCTACTTTTATAGTTGCTATGACAAAGGGTTGGATCGGGATTGATGGAGGTGATGTGGAAATAAAAGCTGACAGGCATCTCCAAGGAGCAGATTGTCCCTTTGATCAGAACTGAGGGGCTGCTGCAGTCTCTCCATGGGAGTGGAGACTGTGCACATGGTCCAGAGGGCTTGGGTTTATCAGATGTAAGGGGGCTTTGATGTTGGAAGATTCCATTTGCAATTTAGTTCTCCTGTGGTCTCAAATGGTAGACACCACAAAAGGAGGTGTGTGGATCCTCTTAGCAGAAGCACCCATAGGTTGTTGTCAGTGAAGTCAAATTTCCTATTCAGAGCTTCTCAGTCTACCTGAGACTTTTAGGTCATTAACCCTTCACAAAGTATTTGACAAAAATAACTTAGGGAAGAACGGGGCTGTTTTGGTGTACAGTTTGAGGGTTCATTCTATCGAGGACAGGAAGACCTGGTGATGGGAGAATGGGGCAGCCAATCACATTGACTTCCCCATCAGGAATCAGAAGGAGATAAGTGCTGGTACTCCATGACCGTTCTTCCTTTTATTCAGTGCTGGACTAGTCCATGGGATGGTGCTACCTACCTTTACTGGGGAATTCTCTCCTCATGTAGAATTTATTTAGAGATACGCCTAGAAGTCTGTCTCCTAGTGGACCCTGGGTCTGCCATGTTGGCAATCAGGATTGATAGTCACATGGATCTTTGGATGTTCCTCAAATGTGCCAAACCAATTCCTGTGTTAGAGCACTTTTGTACAAGTTGGTCTCCTTATACTCTTGTATTTTCTTGTCTTCATTTGGCTGGGTTTTTTTGTTTGTTTTGGGTGTTTGCTATTGTTATTGTTATTGTTGTTGCTGTTATTGTTTTGTCTCAATATCACGTCTTTGGAGGACAATCCTCTAGACATCCTCTCCTCACCAAAGTAGCCCCGTCACTTACTTTATTACCTGCTTGAGCAGGCTTCAGAGAGCAGGGACTTAACCTGCCTTGCTACTGTAGTGTGGTTGAGGGTTAAAAAAATGTGTATACATAGGAGATGTTAATGAGTATTGGTTCAAAGAGAAAATAACACTGATAACCACCCAACATGATCCAGATCCACTCACATTACAACCGCAATAACCTTCAGCCCCAAGGAAGCCCAAGAGAACACTGATTGTGAATAGAGGCTGGAAAGGACTAGGCTGCTTCCATGTCTCAGTTACCATTGATGAGACTGAGGAGCAACAGGAGAGGAATTGATAGTAAGGATTCTAAAGTTATTGTGTCCTCTTCAGTGGTTAGTGCTAAATAAGCCAGTCAGTGTCTACCCTTAACCAGTCAAGATTGGCTGGGGTAAGAAGATATAGTCCTTTAAACACTCAGTGATTTCAAACAACTGAAGTGTGCTCCTTGTTCATGGTCTACTTTTATCACTTCTGTTTATTGTAGACCTCTAGTGACCCAATCAGATGGAGCTGATGGGTTGTGTACCAAAAAGGAAGGAGAAAAGAGAGTGCAATAAATTACAGCCTGCTTGTAATGCTTCCACCTAAAAGTGATATATGTTAACAGTTTATTTGTTCCAGCAAGCCACGCTACTGGCTAAATTCAATCGGATGGGAAAACAGAAGAACAAGAACATATCTGATGTCTGCTCCCTGCAAATTATCTGGTTAGTAAACACTCTGTTCTTTTTTCTTCCCACACAATATGTACACTCACTGCCCCACTGAAGGAAAAAAAAATCAGCTACGTGCTATCCATTCACAACAATGGATGTTCAGTGTGGTTTCTTACAAGCCACGGAACTAGGAACTATAAGAACAAGTGACCTGTCCTCTCCACTGCTGACATAAGACAGAGGAACAATGATAGTATAATGATAAACACCTATTCAGAAATGGAAAGAACGGAAGTCACAGGTGATCGTGGGTCCAGGGAAACTGTATGAACCCACTGGGTAAAAGAGGTGGTCCTTGGGTGGTGGGAAGTATTTGCTTGATTAGGCTCAAATTCTTCATGGAGAAGCCATGAGAAGTTTCCCTGCTTTTGATGTAGGGAACAACAGGGGGCCCTGCATCATTTCAAGTCTTGGTGACTTCTTTAATCAAAGCCTATTCTTTCTTTGACAATATAACTTTTTAAAGATTTAGTAAATTTATATGTCAGGTTTTTTCTTGTCTATGAAGACTATTCTTTGCCCACCTTACAGTGTGCATTCTAGTTTCTTTAGCTATGATAAAACTATGATTAAAAGCAACTTGGGGAGGAAATGGTTTATTGTACCTTACAGGTTAGAGTCCATCATCAAGAGACGTGGAGGCAAGAGCCCAGAGGCAGGAACTGAAGCAGAGATAAGAACATGGAGTATGGGTGGATTTTTCTGTCCTTCCTGCCAGCTCCTATACCATGACATAGAGACTTATTATTAATTTTAAAAGCTTGGCCAATAGCTTAGGCTTGTTCCTAACTAGCACTTATAACTTAAATTAACCCGTATTTTTATTGATGTATGTTCTACCACATGGCTTTTACCTCTATCCCATTTTGTGTGTTTGCCTGGCTTCTCCTGCATCTCCTGGTGACTCTGCCCTTCTTCTTCCCAGAGTTCTCTCTGTCTGACTCTTTTGCCTATACCTCCTGCCTAGCTAATGGCCATTTGGCTTTTTATTAAACCAATCAGAAGGCCCCATTAGTAAAGACACATCTTCACAGTGTACAAAAGATTATTCCACAAAAAATGGAGGAACACTGCTTACTTTCTTCTCCAACCCAGGAATACCTTCCCAGCCATGTTACCACCCACAGTGTGCTAGGCTACCCACATTAATGACTGATCAAGAAATTTCCCCTCTGCCATGCCCAAACACCAATCTGAAAGAGGCAATTTTTGAGTTGAAGTTCCCTTTTCCCAAGTACTTTGTGTCTAGTTAACGAAAGCTAACCTGCACACCTCATGCCCTAGGGTCTGACCTCTATGGTCCACATTATTCAGGCTTTCTTATCCTGTGTGTTTTGTTGCTTGGTGAATGAGAGACAGGGGTGATAGAAAGGAAGGGCAGGCATGAATGGGAGACAGGAGTGATAGAAAGGAAGGGCAGGCATGAATGGAGCTCCCTTCCCTATTTTTGCAATAGTCTTTGCAAAGGCTGCCTTGCTCTCTTTCTGGTCCCTGGTACCTTTCTGTCATGGCTCCAAGCATCTCCTACATCTGCCATTCAGTACCATCCCTTTGCCAATGACTCCTGGAATGTGAAGCCCTGTGGTTGATGGTTCCCTGAGAGACTCATTGTCTCTAACTAGCACCTTAACATCAACATGCCTCTGTAAACTGCATCTTTACTGAATTCTCTTCAGTTAAATGGCTGTATATCCAGCTGCCTCCTGTCAAGCTGTTAAATATGGCTGTTTGTCCATTTGATTCAAACAGCTGAATGTGTCTGATATGTTTTTCAGGCCACCCCCCCTTTTTTTAATTAAGTTAGAAAACTCTTCTGTGATATCTGATCTACCTGGAAACACGTACTACTTTTTTCTAGTGTACTTTGTGCTATTAAACAGTGAGATGGCCATTCCCTTTAAATTAGTTGTTAAGATTGCCATAGCAGTGGACCCCACACTGGCAGTGTGAGTGAGAGAAATCTGGCTCTCACAGTTCTGGAGGATGAAAGCTTAAAATGAAGAGCTGGCAGGGTGAGAGTTTTCCGTGTCCTCTCACCTTAGTTTGCACATAGTTGTGCTCTGGCTTGAACTCACAGGTTGGTCTCGAACTCACAGAGATCTACCTGATTCTGCCTCCCGAGTGCTGGGATTAAAGGTATGCACCACCATTGCCCGGCTCACGAGACCTTTTCTATGTGTATGAATTCTGGTGTCTTAGTGTTCTCTAGAGAAACAGAATTGATATGAGATCTAGGGATATCTATTTATCTATCTACCATTAATCTATTTAACATCTGTCTATCTGTCATCTATCTATCTATCTATCTATCTATCTATCTATCTATCTATCTATCATCCATCTATATGGATATTCTATTTATCATCTATCAGTCTATCATCTAGCTATCTATAATCTATCATCTCTTTATTATCTATCCATACCTATATATCTATTTATCATCTATCTATCTATCTATCTATCTATCTATCTATCTATCTATCTATCTATCATCTGAATTAGCTAACACAAAACAGAGGATGAGAGTTCTCACTGTCTGCCATGGAAAGCTGCAATCTCAGCAAAGAGGTAGTCCAATGTAATCTTCAATGAAGCCTGTGTCTGCAGAGTTGAGAACCAGGAGAGCTGGTCTGTAAACCTCAATCCCAGAATACATGACGGATGTCTCAGATGACTCAGTGAGAGACATAGAATAAAGGGGTGAACTCCTCCTTTTTATTAAGACCTCTGTTCTATTAAGACCCTTGGTTGATTGGGTTGATTCAACCACACTGGAGGAAAACAGTCAACTTTGTTACATCCACCCCTTTAGGGTTAATGTCATTTGGTAACCCTCTCCTGTATGTCGAATCCTGCCAACTACTTAAACTGACACCCGCGTTTGGTCATTGTGACGTCTGGTGTTTTATCGCTCTTTGTAAAGGCACTGGTCATATTGGATTACGGCTTCATCTTAACTTAATCACCTTTACAGAGGCAGTAGTTCCAAGTAGAGATATGTTTTGAGATCTGGGAAGTTAGCACTTCAGTATGTGCATTGCAAGGCAGACACAATGCAGGCTACCACCCAATGATAGGCCCTTAGAACAGTACCATTAGGCTTTTGCCTCTGGGGCTTTAGTTTTTATATTTTGTCTACTAGAGAGATGAAGTTGCTTTCTGTTTCCTCAAAAGGTAAAAATTTGGGTAGTTTTCATTTTCTTTCCTTATATATTATTTGTAACTGCTCTGGCTATTTCTAATGTCATCTCTTTCTGGGGTACCCTGTCAAATCCAGAGAATGCTATTCAATACATACCACCAACACTTCTCATCCCTCACTCTATAGAGTACTGCCATCATTCTACCTCCAGGGATACTTGCTTTCTGTGACTCAGCCCTTACCCACTGACACTCTCTCAGAATTATTCACTGATGACACTCATGTCTAGCTGCTTATTTTCTTTTTTTCTTGAGTCTGGCTGGTTTTACTGTAAAACAACACACATGTTTATTGCCTATACTCTGTCCCTACCCATCTGTCATTGGTTTCTGGTAGACTGATGAGAGTCATGCCCGTGCACCAGGCTCCAGGGGCAGGGAAACCGTTGCCTCTGAGAGGTTTCCTCAGCTGAAAGTGGTGGAGGACTGGGGAGGCAGAGGCAGAATGGTCAGGAATTGAAGGCCAGTCTGTGTACATGAGACCCTATCACAAAAACAAACAAACAGACAAACATCCTTTACTTGGACACATCAGACAGCTCTCTTTTTTTTCAGTTCATTGATCAAAAGGAGTTACATGGTTCTTTCTGACTAACAGGGACAGGAAACTTCCCAAACGCTTAAGGAGAGAACCCCAAATTTGTGAACTGCAATAACCACTATCAGCCATTAGCAATTTGCATTTAGTTCTAGAAACAAAAAAAAAAAAAAAAAAAAAAAAAAAAAAAAAAAAAAAAAAGAGGGAAAAGGAAGTTTTGATCATCTGTAAATCTTGGGTCCAGGGCAGCATCTTTATTTTCCGGATGCAGCACCACCGTTCCCCTCCCCCACTCCTCCTCCAGACACTCCTCCTGTTCCCTAAAGCCACAGAATTACACAGTTAACTCTCCTGTTGTCAGCTGCCTGTGGCATGTCATTTGGTACTCCCCCGACCTTTTCTTTCTTACCATCCAATGGTCCGAAATTCTGTATCAAAAGAGTCAGGTCTTTTGTGCCAGTTGTACCTGTGATATTCTGTGATGTATTCTGTGCATCTAATTCTCTCCCAGATGCATTTTGAAAGCGAAGTCATATTTAAATTTGTCATTTCCAAAGAAGAAAGGTATTTATTGTTATGCACTGCCGAGCAGACTGGCAGATGTCAGCAGCAAATGCTAAAAAAGTTCTTCTAGGGCTCATTATTTTCATAAAACGACTACTTTTCAGCTATTATTTCTGACACAGAATATAAACCTCAAATGGCAAAACAATACAGTGGCCATGGAACCCCATTGCAGGGAGACATCTTTAGGAAGTTAAAGGATAGGTGTAGTTAATCACCTCATATTCTGAGAGGACTTGTAATTCAGGGGAGCCAATTAGAGTGGTCCAGTTTAAAATAGATGTCTGCAGTGGGAATCACTAACAGTCAGTTAAAAATGGAAGCAGGTATCATGTGCATAGTGGAAAAATGTGCACAAGATTAGATTGTTTTGATTAGAGCAGACCTTTCCACCATACCTTCCCCAGGAATTAATTATTTTGTTTAAGTCTCTCCCCACATTCATTTCATCCTTGTCTCTTATTCTAAGTGATTAAAAAAAATACAATTTGAATCTTACTGCCATTTTTCTACTTACAATTACTGTATGTGGAACTAAGTTATCAATGGGAAAGGGTCCTAATTCCCGGGCTCAGAAAGCTTTATATCACCTCTCCATGTCAGTTCATTAATGGCAGTTCTGACCTAATGTTCGTGTCCTTCCAGAGTCACGTTATCTTAATCCAGAAGTGATGTTATTAATATAAGTGATGCCTTTCAGAAACCCATATATCATGAAGAGATACATAATACTCCTCTTACAAAAGTCCCCAGGAAGCATGTTCTCTCCTGCTGCCATGTGAGGACATACAGAGTAGGGACCATTCACCAGCTAAGTATTGGCTATCACTATACTCTGAATCTGCCATTGTATTCGTCTTGAACTTCTGAGCTTCTGTAACTGGGAAAATAAGTTTCAACTATGTATATATACGCTGCCCAGTTTGTGGTATTTTCTTACAGCAGCCTGCCAGGCTGATAATCTTTCTGCTAAAGTTCTGTCCCAGGTCCTCCTTGAGGTGTTTGCCAGTCTGTCAGAGTTTTGTTTGAATCTTCTCTCTG
The DNA here is from genome assembly GCF_049852395.1 of Peromyscus maniculatus bairdii. NCBI lineage: Eukaryota > Metazoa > Chordata > Mammalia > Rodentia > Cricetidae > Peromyscus > Peromyscus maniculatus. Next base: position 60,096,594 of record NC_134872.1, on the reverse strand, counting down.
CTCAGCTCTTCACTTTGTTTTTAACTCTTGCACACCACATCTGACACATTTACTATTCATTGGGGAGTGATTGCCTTTTTCTCCTCTCCTAGATTTGGGGCAGGAATCTAGTCTTACCAAAGAAGCATGTTCCTCACCTTGTGACACCTGGACCTTGTGAATTGACACATGGTATCATTTTTTTTAAACAAAGGCTCCAAGGGGAACATAAGCTTCCTCATTTCTCTTGGTTTTGTGTGCTAAGAGAACTACATATCCCTTCCCCCCCCCCCCATACAATTTAGGTTATGGCCTTAAATCACATATTTTACCATTTTAAAACATTTTACAAGGAATTCAAAATGATTATATTTGATGTGACACACTGTTGAGATCAAGTATCCAAAAGCACTAAGCTTCTGTTTTGTTCTATGGCTTAGCGATAACCTTATCTTTCCAAATTAATATTGCCAACGAGGCTTTCCACGAAAATATTCCTGAGCTACACAGCTTGGGAAGCTACTCTACTTCCTGTTATACTGTGAATGTTTGGTAGTGTGAGAATGTCTACTAGGTCTCAGTGTGGGGATCTTACATGGTTCCTCTTTTCCAGGCATGACAGGGTGAGGAAGCGGTGACAGAGGTGGAGTTTCAAGCTCCGTAGATAACAGGGACATCTTTATTGTAGCCAGTTCAGATTTCATAGTGGACTTTGTCAATACTACTCTCCATCCTTTCCCTGATTGTTCCATGAGCCTTCTACACCCTCCTGTGATCCACAGGCTCCCAACTGCTTGCCTAATTTGTTCTTACACTTCTCAATAGACCCAATGAAATACCTTTTCCTCAAAAAAATAAAACACGTTTGAAAATCAGCCTTGCTTGGCCTTTCAATTCCTTAGTCTTCCACATTTGTAATCTGTTTATTTTGTGAGTGTTTTTTCCCCCTCACTACATATTTGCTCTAAGTTCTGAGCTGGGCAAGCTCTGACTGCTACTTGCCTTCCTGGCTGCTGACTCATGAGTTTGGTCCATCCTTTTGGGTGTGGAAGCTGCTAGATTCCTGAGCATGTGGCCTCCAGCATCACCAGCAGAGATCCATTTTTTCCCCCTCCATGGGATCAGGTAATAAATATTTCAGGCATACATAGTTTTAACTACATAGTGTTTAGTGTTTTGAAAAACAAAAGTTTAAAAAGCCTTTGCTTTCTTAGTCAGAAACCTTTATACAAAGAGCTCAGGAGCAGCCTCCTTACCTGACTGAAATCAAGGTAGTTCTGAAGGACTATGGGTTAGTCGAAGTATGGTTCTCTGTGGAATGCCAAGAGACAATTACACCTTATTGTCCTAAGGCATCCAGTGTATGTGATGACTCAGCTCTACTCGTTTGGATCCAGGCTGGTATTTTCTACATGCATACTTGGGATAATTGAGTAAACGATCACATGCATTTGGTGGTTTGGATGACAACCCTTGGCTGGGAAAAGCTTTAGTATACACACACTTATCCACTCAACACCCATTAAGCCAGCAGTCGCTGTGTGCTCAGGGTTGTGTTACCCATTGTGAAATGAGTAATAAATGAAATGTGGGCTTTTGTTTGCCTCAAAAACATCGCGCTCATTGGACTGTAAGAAACCATGAAAATAACTTAATTTCTCAAGTCATGCTCTAGCAGATACAATGCGAGGACTCTAATGACTATTTTTTTTTCCACCCTTGTAATAGCTGCACGGTGGCGGGAGAACAAGACCTTTCTTTACAGCACAGGGTCTCTGTGATGCAGACCTGTGGAGATTTGCTTAAGGAATACAAGTACTCCTCAGCATACCTGTCCATAGGTAGACAGAGTTACAAGCAATTGCCGCCTCCCACAGGCTAGGCTTTCAACAAGTGCTGTTGTTATGTGAATTTAAGAGAGATGGGACACACAAAACACTCAGTAATGAGTAGCAAGAGCTCAAACGAAGCTAGGACTGCTCTGATATCGGGGGCATTAGAGACGTGCTCTTTTTGTTCATATCCAAGGCCAGCCATTTATTGTAACTAAAAGCTATTGATGGCGAGGACACACCTATAGTGTTATCTAATTGCCGAGGCAATTAAAAAAATAATCTATCCGATGGGTTATCTACAAATCTTGGAAATATGTCATTCTAAAACTCTGGGTGGATTTCATCCCAGTGAAATGAACCGGCTGCAGTAAGGTGGGCTAGAGAGGAAGGCGGAAGGGTCACTTCAGCAGATTCTTGATTTAAACTTCTTTTGTTTCTTTTCAGGGCTTCTCTTGTGCAGAGCACCACTAAAAAGGCCTTTCAGCCTCCAGATTCTGAAGAAATGATAAAACGATAAATGATAAAATGATAAAACCTTTTACTAAATTTCTGCTTTGTGCCAGGCTCTGCATACTTCCCATTCACAGGACCTGTGAGACAGGGTGCACAATTTATGAATAAGGAATCTGTAACACAGACTGCCTGTGACTTGACCAAGTTCTCCTGGCTGGTGTAACCGCAGCCAGACTTTGAACACAGGTGCATTTACTTCAGAGCCTGGTTTTTAATTCTTGTCCTCTATCACACTGTGGAGCAAAGATTTTGTGAATTCAATTTGCAATTCAAGTTTTCCTTGTGTCACATTTAAAAAAAAAAAGCCTGGTGAGTGGGCATATACCTTTAATTATTGCACCAGGGAGGCAGAGGTATGCTGACCTCTCTATGAGTCTGAGGCCCACCGGGCTGTGTGAAGGCCTAGACTTAACTTTACAGGCTTGGGAATATACCATGATAACTTGAATGGATACAGAGCAGTATCCTCCTGCAGACATCCTGTCTGCTGCTTAAAGGAAAGATTAACAGGATTGAGATACTCCTGCATACATCCTGTCTGCTGTTTATAGAGGAAAGAAGATACTCCTGCAGACATCCTGTCTGTGGTTTATGGCCCTTGGAGATATCTAGATAATCCTGCTGGGCAGTCCAGATAATCCTGTTCAGCGGGTTGTGGTTTTGCACCCAAAGTCTAGACCAATAGTTTAAAAAAATCACCTTGCCCCTTCTACCCAATCCCAAGTTGCCAATTCCTGGCTTGTGGTTTTTCCCTGTAAAAAAACGCTCTACACCTAGGTTCATCCATCTGCCATGTGGTGGCCCAGGATAAACCTGAATAAAAGGACCCTTATGTGCTTGCATCGGAAACCGGCTCCTTGGTGGTCTCTGGGGGTTTCACGAAACGGGTACAACATATGGTGCATGGCCGGGAACTCCCATGACCCCATGGAACTCCGGACCAGAGGGTTCTTGACTGCCTGGTAAGCAGTAAGCATGTCTCTAAGTGTCTGTCTGTGTTCAGTTTCATCTCTGTGGCATACCTAGGTCGGTGATTGTGATCAGGAATGGTAAATAGGTGGACGCACCACAGGCCGTGATCACAAGGGGATGAAAGACATTTCAGACTCCCTTAGTGGGGGCAGAGAACCCCACACCTGTAGTAGAACCCCCACATCTGTAGTATAGACCACATGGGTCACTCCCATGGACCAGCATGAGGCTGGAGTCTTTTTGGTTTTGTCTCCAGGCGCTAGGAGAGGTGTTTTGTTGCCTTGTCTTATGTTGTTGGAATGTCCTACCTGTATGAATATGTAAGTATGTGAGAAACGTGGCCACATGTAAGCATGTTTTGTGCTGTTTTATGCCTGAGCTTGTGTGTGTGTGTGTGTTGTGACTCGTGGGCGGGATGGCCAGCAGAAGTTCAACCTTTTGGTTGAACTGGGACAGACTAACAGAACTCTCCCATTGCTTCCTTGCTCTCTGACCTGAGTGTGGGCAGTGGGCAGGGAACGGTGCTGCGATGAGTCTGGCAGGCAGCGGCTGTGCATCCCAGGGGCTACTGCAGGGACCTAGAGCGCTGCTGAGTGGGCTGGGCGGACTGTGAGCACCACAGGGCCCCAGCTCGCTCAGGGAGCCAAGTGGAGGCTTTACAGCACGATGTGGGGGGTGGCCAGGTCCACCCAGAGGCTGAGCACTAGGGTGGGCCTTGAGCACCGTGGGGCCCAAACATGGCCGGCAGTTTCTGGCTGGGCCACCATGTGAAGAGCTGCCTGGGCAGAGGGGGCAGAGCTGGCAGAACCAGCAGGGGCCCTGAGGAGCTCAAAGTGTGCTTGAACTGAGCAGGGGCTGGTGGAGAACTAACTGCCCCTTCAGGGTCACAGCTGAAGTGGCCTACAGGTCTGTGGGCCCAGCCAGGGACAGGGAGTCCCTTCCAGTCTGCCACTCTCGTGCACTTGAAAATCTGAGGTTAACAGTGATCTTCTTTCCCCATGGTGCGCACCTTCCCCGTCCTCTTCCCCTCCCATGCTGTTGGCTGGGGCTCCCAAGACCTGCCTTGGGGCTAAAACCTGATCAAGGTCTGGCTCCAAGAACAGAATGTCACTGCCTGTGGTTGCTAAGCTACTGTGGCTATGTTATAAGGCTAACCAACAATTTCTTGTCTGTGGTACAGGGCTGATACAAATTGAGAGTTATTCTTGTTATGGTATATGCATGTATTTCTGTTCTTGTTTAAAATATTGTAGCTTTACAATATATTCTAGATTACTGAGGCAAATAACAAGAAAGATTTTGATAAGAGTTTTAAAAGAAGAAAAAGCATTTTGTCTGGAATAAATATCTGAGGGATCAAAGGAATGGCTTGAGGGTACATGAAAAGTTATAAAAAGTCAGAGAGGCTGCGATATAAACTATGTTTGTTATGGTTTCTTATACCTGCAAATACTGAATTTAAAAGTTAATTCTGGTTGGTTTTCATTTTAAAAATAGCCAATGATTCTGCAAACTGCTTATGTATGTGTGTATATGGACAGGTATGTGACTTAGATTTAACTATATGCATAAATGTAAACAAGCTTTAACTATATGTATGTAACTTGGATCCAACTGTGTGTATGTATGCAAGTAATTATTGTTTAGAAAAACGTGCTTTAAACGGCAACCATGTGGCTTCCTCCATCTTGGCTGGTGACTTCATGGACAGCCATGTGGCTGGCAGCCATCTTTTACTGAGGTTACAAAGATCTACTCAGGTTAACACCTAAGTACTTACGTCTTTACCAAGTGTTCAACAGCAAGCTTCTAGAGAATTTAAATAGATGGCAACATATGTTTAATAAATAAGGTATTTAATAAATATTAAAGCCACACATCAATGCTTTTATACACAGGAATATACCTTGCTCTGGCAGCTAAACTTTGTAATTTAAGATTTACCCATGTAAAATGATGATGATTTTAAAGACATAAAGGAATCATAGGGAACAGCTGAGGTTTGCAAATGTATGGCAAGGCTAGAGTTCCAAAAAGAGTCTAGTTGCAGTGGTGGACCTTAGCAGTTTTGAAAAATGCCAGTGCCAGGTGATGATCACCGGAAGCACCAGCTATAATGAAATGGAACAGGCAGGCTATGTATGTGCTGCCAAGGGTAGGGTCAAAGAGATCATTCAAGCCTCTAAGTAAAAGAACCAAAAGGATTATAAATAAATCCCAGATATTGAACTTTGGGATTGTTTGCACTTTGGAGCTTGGTTTTACTTTATACAGATTGTGGTGATGCCATGTTTTCTCCCCCTTAAAGTAAGAGAAGGTACTTTATTGTTGATATTACAGAAGACATTTGAGAGATCTTAATCCTTTAAGAACAGTTTTTAAAGTATTTAAGTTTATAAGGATATGGGACATTTTCAGCTTATAAAATGCTCTAGGGCCGGGCGGTGGTGGCAAATACCTTTAATCCCAGCACTCGGGAGGCAGAGGCAGGCAGATCTCTGTGAGTTCGAGGCCAGCCTGGGCTACCAAGTGAGTACCAGGAAAAGCACAAAGCTACACAGAGAAACCCTGTCTTGAAAAACCAGGAAAAAATGCTCTATATTTTTAATATCTGGACTTAGAATAAAAGGCTAAATATTAGGGTCACAGCCATAAGCTCCAAATGCTAACCAGAAACTGGGATGTTCATTTCCTGTGATGCAGCAAGACCTAAGCAGTCTGACAAAGGGCTTGAAATAGCTTCTGACTCTATGAGTCTTCACCCTTTGGGAGTTAAAAAAATCTTTTTAGAGGGGTGGCCTAGGACTACCTGTATGTCAGATGTTTGCATTGGGATTCAACAATGGCAAAACTGCAGTTATGAAATAGCATTGAGATAGTTGAGAACCAATGACTTGGAGAATGTTTCTCCTTACCCAAAGTACATTCAGGCTTAAGAATGTTGTCTAGCCTCCTTGTATTTGCTAAGTTTGTTAAGTTTAAGTTATTTGAATAAATTGATACATATATGTTTTATATTGATATTTTATTTTGGTTTCTTTACTGAACCTGTATTTGATGCTAGAAGAGATTCAACTTAAAATCATTGTTTTTAAGGCTACTTATTGTAGACTGTTAGAAAACATAAATAGTCAGTCATAAAAAATCAAGTTTTTAAAAATAGTAGTCAGGGTAAGTAAGTACTGATGTAATTTTACAGGGATAAGTTTACTCAGTCCCTTGCATATGTTTTCAGGGTTGAGCTTGAAACAAGTAACTAGAAACAAAGTTTGTCTATTTAGATATACCTGGACAGCCCTCATACTTCAGAGATCTGTAGAATATGGCATTTAAATGTTGATCTAAAAGCTTATTATATCAGACAGACTTCCGGATCCTAGTAGTGACCCAAGGTCTTTAAAGAAGATTACGTACAAGGCACTAAAACGTCTCTGCCTGGATTATGGCAACACTGACCACACGGCAAGATGCCACAATGCAACATCTGCCGCCAGGACCCAGCCCAAACTGTGGACAAGCAGCAGGACACTGGAATTGATTGCACCCTTTTGCCTGGAGGCATCAAGGTCAGTCTTCCTTGTCCCTATTCCACAGGAAAAATACTCTGCCTTATGGGCCTGATGGCAGAAGAAGATTGATGCTGTTCTGACTGGTGCCTCCAACACTATGGAGACCTGGTTATGGACTGGTCCCTGGCACATATAGGATTGGAAGCTGCTTTGTCTGCACTCAGATGTAGTTTATCCTTCTCAGATCTCTGACAGAACTGATGGCTAGGCTAGCTCCAACTTTGTCAGCATGGCAGCATCAGACAACCAGATCCTTCTGCAAGGCTATAGCCAGCTTGTTAGCTCAGTTTTAAGAAAATGTTCTAAGATATAAAAGTTTAAATAAGTCATAAAGGTTCAGATATCAGTCTAGGAAAGGTCTGAGGATAGGAAAGCTTCTAAGCTTTGAGGATCTCAGAAAATGATTTAAGATAAAAAAGTTTCAGATTGCTCTCCTGTTATATGATATAACAGTTTAGAGTTTAACATTTAATAGAGTTCTGATAAGCTAGTAGAGCAATGACTACTTACTGTTCAGTCACAAGCTCAACATTTTAGATGTCATCTAAATATATACAAATATAAACCTAAAAGTGCTTCTTATCAGGCCAAAAAGCTCTGTCCAATTTATACCCGGCTCTCTGGACAGAAGGAAAATACACAAGTTTTTAACTCAAATCTGTAGTTCTTATTGGGACTCAAAGGTATGAGTCCACTTCTGCTGTTTTACAGATACTCATTACCTGCTTTGTCTACAATATGGATTTCAGTACAGATTGGTAATACTAATGTATCTAAAACTTTTATGTCATTTTGTAAGATAGTTTGTGTAGGCCTCAGAGGATTAAAGGAGTCATAAAACTTGGATCCACTTCACAGAGGTCATAAGGACCCCAGATAAGTGCAGCTTATTCCTAAGGATGGTATTTTTCCTCTCTCCTGGTCTTGGGACTCCTGTTTTTCCCAATTACTAAGGGTATAGGCCTAAGGGTTCCAAATAAGTTCATAAATTTTAACTTCTGTCCCTAGTTTAAGTTTGTCTCAACAGATTTCCACTTGGCTGGCAGACACCTCCAAGTTTCAGTTGCTGACTCCACTATTCTAGACGACTATGAACTCCAGACTTGCTAAAAGTTGATGTGGATCAGCTCAGCCAATGTGATCATTCCTTGTCTCTACACATGCTTCTGACAGATGCCCCATTACCCAGCCTTTGACAAGCCTTTCAGCCTTTATGGGGCCCTGACAACGGTGCCCCAGTGCCAGCTTGAAGCAGTTCCAGAAGAAAATATGTTGTCTCATGTTCCCTGTTCATAAAAGGCTGAAATGCTGGGTCAAAAGGAAACTCTGACATAGAGGCAAAATGGCCAACTATAATGCTCATTGACATACTAGAAAAGTAGGTTCAGAGTTGTCAATTGATAAATTTATTAACTAAAATGATTCTGCAATAAGATAAGACACTTGACCTTCTTTATGCAGAACCAAAGAGGTACTATATAAGATTATAATCTGGTTGTACTCAAAGATCAGAACTACAGGGCTTTAAAGAATGGCAATAGATACAGGTGTCACTGCCTTTGAAAAATCTGTTAGCTAATGGTTCTTAAGTCCCAATACCCTTGAACCTCTGGACAGGTAGGACTCATGATTGAGTCCTGTCATTGGTACTTGTGAAGGGGGGAATGTGAAGGCCTAGACTTAACTTTACAGGCTCAGGAACATACCATGATAACTTGAATGGATACAGAGCAGTATCCTCCTGCAGTCATCCTGTCTGCTGTTTAAAAGAAAGCTTAACAGGATTCAGATACTCCTGTAGACATCCTGTCTGCTGTTTATAGAGGAAAGGAGATACTCCTGCAGACATCCTGTCTGTGGTTTATGGCCCTTGGAGATATCTAGATAATCCTGCTGGGCAGTCCAGATAATCCTGTTCAGCGGGTGGTGGTTTCATGCCCAAAGTCTAGACCAATAGTTTTAAAAAAAAATCACCTTTCCCCTTCTGTCAAATCCCAAGTTGCCAATTCTGGATTGTGGTGGTTTTTCCCTATAAAAATGCTCTACACCTAGGTTCGTCCATCTGCCGTGTGGTGGCCCAGGTCGAACCTGTATAAAAGGACCCTTATGTGCTTGCATCGGAAACCGGCTCCTTGGTGGTCTGTGGGGGTTTCGCGAAACGGGTACAACAGCTGCATATTGAGATCTCGTTGCAAAACAAACAACACTAAAAAATAATAAAACTGAAGAAAAGAACAGGTACAAATTAGCAATATATTTTATTTAACCACTTATTTCTAAATGTTACCATTTCAATAATTAATCATATTCATTATATTGATTTATGTTCTTTTTTTTCACACTTAGTCTTCAAATTGATGTGTAATTAACACTGCTCCATGTCTCAAGTGCTAGCCTGACCAGCCACATGCCGTTGGAGGTTTACACACTAGAAAGCACACTGCTAGTGATGACTAGCTAGAGTTACAAGACTTTGTATTTATATTTCTCATAAGTCATCTTGGTGTTCTTTTGTTATCATAAAAAATGTAGAGCTTATGAGTATTAAAAGTGAAAGTTAAGTAAGGGAAAAAGAGGAAGAGAAAAAGCAAACAAACAGAAGTAATATTGTCATTGTTTGGGGCTCTGTAATAAAGCTGATTTTCTCGAGTGCCTCCCATCAGATTTCTGAAATATTTGGAGTCCAGCTGCATGCCCATTTAAGAACATAAGGTTCATTTACCATACTTCCCTCTTGGCCAAACAGAGATCTAAAAATAAACTCTTAAAGCTTTTAGGTCTGACCTAACTCTATATAAATATCCATTTGCAGTTGTTACTGCAGCAAAAGAAAAATCCAGTGCCCTAAGTCATTTAGTTGTAAAATCTTGAAAAAAAAAAACTGACTCTGCCCTGAACACTTCCTTCCTCAGAATCACACACAAACCCGGGGGCGGGGGATGGGAGGAAGCAAAGTTAGATTTCTAATGTTTTCCCACAAGGGGACCGATAAAGAAGCCTCCCATGGAACATTCCTTCATCATTTCCTTCTCATTTGCTAATTGAAATAATGATTAGTGTGTGAAAAATTACTCCCCTACTATAAAGTTTCCATCTACAAACTCTGGAGAGCTTGGGTCAGAGAAGCAATGTCTCCTTGCCAAGTGTGGAAACGCCCTGTGGGAGACTCAACGCTGTACAAGTGCCCCTGCCGGACCTTAGCCAATGTGTCCTCAACACCAGGCACTGGGTGACAGCAGCAGAGAGAAAGAACTGCTGTGGCAATTAATTTAACGTCGTCTATTGGAGTAAAAGCAGATTTTATACTCAGAGTTTTAAAGGGGAAGGATTGCATTGTTTTCTAATGTGATGGAAATATTAGGGCAGATATTCTGAGGGGAGGAGGAGGAGGACGAGGAGGGGAGAGAGAGAGAGAGAGAGAGAGAGAGAGAGAGAGAGAGAGAGAGAGAGTGAGTGTTAAATGGCAGAAATGGCTGTAACACATGCTTAAGGCTCCTGAACTTAAAAAGTTGCTTGGCTTCTACAGTTCCCTCTTTGAACTTGTCCTTAAATGATATTTTAATATGAACAGAACGTAAAAATTCAATACTAAAATAGGACCAACTCAAGAAAATTATTTGTGTACTTTTGATCGAGAGGAGAGATGGTAAAGTATGGCAGACACTTAGAAGATATTAACTTTAACTGCATATACTCTTTATACAAAAGCACTGATAAAGAAAAAAAAATATGTGATCAGAATGCTGTCAGAGGGCTGATAAAAGGACATAGGAGTATTCAGTGCTAGATAATTTGTTCAGCATGCACAGGATTCTGGGTTCAATTCCCAGCTCCACAAAAAGGAAATGGGGGGAAAAATCTGATACTAAGTCATGTTCCGAATATCTATACAGCTTGCAAAAATTAACAAAGCTGAAAATAAAGAAAATAAAAGTGGACAGTAAATATTCTGTTTTTCATGAGTGAAATGCAAAGTACAAACTACACAAAAATTACATGGACATTTCCATCCATGCAATCAAGGAAACTTAGAAAAAGAGAAAGCTAGAGCTGGGACATTGACTCGGTGAAGAATGAAATGTTTGTGCACAAGGATGAGGACTGGAGTTCTGATTCTCCAAACCCACATAAAAGTTGTAAATACAGGGAGGCAAGGTATTCATCAGGATTCCCAGAACTGGGGAGGCAGGCAGAGACAGGAATCCCCAGGGCAAGCTGGATAGCTAGAGTTGCTGAATCTCTGACTTCTGAACTCAGTGAGAGACACTGCCTCGGTCAGTAAAGCAGAGAAAGATCAAGGAAGACACCAGATGTCAACTCCAAATTGACACCCATAACTCACACAGGTGCGCACCAAACAAAAACGCATATACAAAGATAGAAAGCAAGATGGAATAGGAGAGAGGAAGAGAAAGGAAGGAAGGGAGGGCATGAGGGAGGAATTGAAGGAGGGAGAGAATGAGGGAGGGAGGAGGAAGGAAGGATGTCAACACTTTCCAGGACTGCTGAACTTAATCCTCTACATGACTCATGGGAGAAATTGCTGTAACCCTCTTAGGGATTACTGGGAAATGGAGATTGCAACTTAAAATACTATAGTACTTCTAGCTAGCAATTTCAGCCTTCAACTTTACTTACCAGTCCATAAACGAGTGTCCTACACCATTAATTACAAACATTTAAATGAGCAGTTGAATGAGATATGATAGTGTGGCCACAGTATGGGTTACTATACACTATTGAAATTAAGGTTTTTATGCATTGTCCAGGAAGTCAGGGCTCTGAGCCTCTCCTGGATTTCTTCAAACACAATTGGGGAAGGAAAGGGTGAAGCTTCCCCCTGGTGCTTCACCATGTGCACAGGGCCATCTCTCCTACCCAGTGGCTGGGATCAGACATTTCGTGTGAGGTCCAGCAGTAGCACAGCATGGATGAAAGCCTCCTTTGGGGATTTCAGGGGCTGATTTTGCTGTAGATCTGAGAGACAATCTGTAGGATATCCAGGAAGGCAGTCTGGGTCTGAATGAAAAGGGCCCTGATACGTGGTGGAAGAGGACTATTTAGGGACCTGAGGCCTGGCTTTCCCATCAGTTTTCTGCTGTCGGTTAGGCTGAGTGCCTGACATTGATTAGGATTCTGTTGTTTCTCCCTTTCACTTCATGCATTTTCAAACCACAACACCAATTATTATATATTTCCAAGTATCTTTGAATGTTAATTGCCTAGAAAATCGTGATGGTGTTTAATCTAGCCATATAGTTTATTTGTGAGATAGTCGAAATACAAATTAACATGATTTTTTTAATGGTGGAAGAGTTAAGAAATGTAATATAATATATGGTGTTATTTGGTTAGATTGTTAAAATAGAATATTTGTTTTAAAACACAGTGTAATTTTAAAAATGGAATTTGAAGTAAATATAGCAGCCTTTATGGTGTATCTACTGGGGTGTCTATAAATAGCATTAATGCTGTCCCTCTGCTCAAAACAGTTGGATGAAGTATCTTTAATGACTGTGTGAAGGCAAAATAAAATTGCATTCACTGGACATAATGAGATATAATTTATGTATACTTTAAGATCCAAAGTAACATTTATTATCTCGGTAGCTGGCCTTAGGCAACAAACTTAACTTTGAATGACATTTGGTGACTTCAATTAAATTCTTCCCTCTGGGTCATTGCTTTGTCACTGTTCCAGAGAACATGATGCTGGCATTGAAGGATAACTAAAAAAAGAAGAGTTCTCAAAAATATTTGGGCAATGTTACTATCGATCACATTAACCCATAACCTCTAACAGTGTCTGCTTCTGTTGAAACATTGGTCATTTAGATGCATGAATTCTGGCATGTTTTTTAAAAATTAGTGATGCTACTTTCTAAGAGACTGAAGAAAGAGTGCTGAGTAGCTGAAGCACTTTCAGGATTGGGAACTTTCCACTCTCTGGTTCCTTGTGTGGTGAGACATCCATCACAAATTCTAATGGTTCTGTGTTGTTAAAACTTCCCTTTCCTGGTCTTGTACCAAAGCCCCGGGGCTTGTGTTCCTTTTATTATTCCTGTGCTTATGCATGTTTTCAGGTCAGCAGCTAAGTTCTTTTATTAGCTCATTTTCACCTCATTTCAAATAGAACGCTATAGACAAAAATCTGCTCTAATTTACTTTCTACGTGTTATCTTCTCGAGTCCTTAACATCAATGCAAAGCAGATCATGGTTTTCAATCAATGGATATTTTGAGGCTGTGAGGGTGACTCTGGTTAAGAGCATTTGCAGCTCTTCCAGAAGTCCCAAATTCAGTTCTTAGCACCCACATCAAGCAGCTCACAATCACCTGTAATTCCAGCTCCAGGGGATCCAATGCCCCCTTCTGGCCCCCACAGCCACCACACTCACACAGCACACACACACACACACACACACACACACACACACACACACATACACACACACACACACACACACACACACACACACACACACACACACAGACACTTATGGGCACATAAATAAAACATTTAAAAATATTTACAAAAAATTAGGTTTTTTTTTCTTCAGATTGATCAATCAGAGTCACTGTCTTCACACTAGGGTGATTTTGCTGGACTCTTCAAATGGGTCTTGTACCATGCTTGCCCAGAGCACTGTGAATATCCTGACTCCTGGGACTGTGGCAGCTCTTTCTACCTTACCATTATTTGCTGTGTTTTATCCAAATCTTCAGAGATTAAGATCAAAGGGGAAGTTCACTCATAGCTGCTACTAAATACTTTGTCCACATTATTTCAAGAGTAACATGTGCCAGAGGAAATTATTTTAAAGAAACTTCTGCTCTACAAGACAGTATTAATAAAATATTAAGCTCTAAGAAAATGCCACTTTGTTTCCAAAGGAAGAATCAAGGAGAGAAAACATCAATGAATAGATGCCAAACAAGGGGCCGGTTGTTTGCTCCTAATGAAAATGTGTGTGAAAATGGATGGTATGCAGAGAGATCTATATCCGTGGAAAGCCTTTAGATCATTTCTACACTAGCAAGGGTGTCCCAAAGTATCCATTCTGATTCAGGACAGTACCCACTCTCCTTTGCAGGTCATTTGCCTAGATAAGTTAATGACCAAGGTAGGCTGGTTTAACTTCAAGCCAAGGCTGCTCAATCTACCTCCTTTAGCTTTCTTATTTGTTGCAGTAGCCTGGAAAGCTGGGGGCTTCAGATGATGTAGCTCCAAGATGACTTCCTAGTAAGCACCAGACTGCTATGAGCCAAAAAGGAAACCACTTTGTATTTCAGTGCTGAGACTTGAGGGCCAATTTGCAATCACTATAGTAGAACCTTTCTTAAGATAATAGAGTATTTTTCAGGAATATAGGATGAATTTATTCTTGGAAAAGTGACCTATGTAACTCTCACTCTCTATTTTTAGAGACATTATATAGTATTTATAAACGATCTGAGGCATGGTACATAGCTTCTGAGTACAGTACACATTTTTATATGATAAATAGTTACTTTTGTGAATTATATTAACATGTTCCATTTACCATATTTTTTTAGATTCTGAGTTGTAATTTATCCTACATTATAACCTCTTTCAAATATTTCATACCTAAGACAGCATTTACATATGATGAAGTAAGTACTGAAATTTGAAATTTTGGTTTAGGAACATTTTTGTGTCTTTCATCACATTCAGCTCACTGTTCTATAATTAGAAGCTCCTTTTTCCATATTTAATTATATTAGCTAAATGAATGCCAGTCATGGTTTCTTTAAGATACAGCTCCACATTTATGTTGTTTCCTATACAATTCTCTAAAATTCTGCTTTGACTAACATCTCCCTGCCAGCACACACATATACCCTCTTTGGAATTCTGGTTCTATTAATATTCTGCCATTTTATTTTCTCACAGTGTCCTCAACCATCCCTTTTGTAATGGAAATGTATATTCAGTGACATCATATGCTGGAAGTATGTAATTTGATTTTAGATTTTATAGGAGGTTACAATTAATAGATGGCCTTGAGCATTAGAAGGTCTTAGACTTTGGAATTTAAAATGGTATTGAGATTGTAAGAGACTATGGAGACTTTTGAAGTTGGACTAAATGCATTTTGTTTTATGATTTCATCACAAGCCAATAGGGGACAAGGAGTGGAATGTGGTGGTTTGAATGAGAACAACCCCTGGAGGCTCATAGATTTGCAAACCTTGATTCCCAATTGGTAGAATTGCTTAGGAAGGATTAAGAGTTGTGGCTTTCTTGGAGAAAGTATGTTACTGGGGATGGGTTTTGAGGTTTTTGAAGACTTGTACTATTCTCAGTGTGACTTTCTCTGCCTTCTACTTGTGATTCAAAATGTGAGCTCCCAGCTGTCTCTGCCTCCATGCTTTTGCTCCACTCTCATGGACTATATTCCTCTAAAACCATAGCCCAGTAAGATATTTTCCTTTATAAATTGCTTTGATCATGGTGTTCCATCATGGCAATAGAGAAGTAAGACATATCTTAAAATTTTGTATTCCACTAGACACGAAATAGATGAATTTCTAGATGCATATGCCCTACCAGAGTTAAATCAAGGTAAAAATAAATAGTTTAGACATTTAAGAAGTAGTGATATTTAGCAGAAGTTAAAAGTATCTCAAATTTTTTAAAAAAAAGGCCATGTTGAGATGGATTTTGTGCAGAATCCCATGAGACATCCAAAGAAGAAGCAAAACTAGTACTTTTCAAGTTATTCTGTAATTCCAGATTAATTATCCCAGTTCCAAAACCAGATAAAAACACAACAATAATGGAACATTGTAAATCAAGTTCCCTAAACATCAATGCAAAATTTTTCAACAAATAATTCCAAACCAAACTATAAAAACTCATCTAAATGATCATTTGCCATGTGTTTTAGTTGGGGCTTCTATTTCTGTAATGAAACATCATGACCATAAAGAAAGTTGGGGAGGAAAGAGTTGTATTCTCATTGAAGAAAGCCAGTACAGGTACTCAAACAGGGCAGGAACCTAAAGGCTGGAGCTGATGCAGAAGCCATGGAGAAGTGCTGCTTACCGGCTTGCTCTCCCTGGCTTCCTCAGCCTACTTTCTTATAAGACTCAGGGTCACCAGCCCAGGAATGGCACCACCCACAATTGGCTGGGCCTTCCCCAATCAATCACTGATTAAGAAAATGTCCTATAGCTGGATCTAAGGGAGGCATTTTCTCAATTGAGATTCCCTTCCTTTTGGATAACTCTAGCTTGTGTTAAGCTGATACAAAACTAACCAGCACACCATGATCAAGCTGGCTTCATTTTAGACATTTGGGGACAGTTCAACACATAGCTTTATTAATTACAATTCATCATATAAATAGTATCAAAGACAGAACTCAAAAATCATCTCAATAGATATAGACTACCTTTACCAAAATGCAACATTCCTTCATAATAAAACCCCAGAGATATGGGAAATGGATGGAAAATGTCTTAATAAAGGCTACATATGACAAACCTTAGCCAATATCATGTTAAATGGAGAAAAATTCAGAACATTCCAACAAAGTCCAGGAACAAAGAAAGAATGCCTAAACCTATTCATGTAGTATTTGAAATCTTTGCTAAATCAGTAAGATATGAAAAGGAAATAAATGATTACTAGTAGGAATGGAAGAAATTGAAGACACTGGAAAATGGAAAGAATTCACACGGTCATGTATTAGGAGGATTAATATGAAAATGACCACCATCTTATCAATATTAACCTATAAATTTAATGTAATATCCATCAAAATGTCAACTCAATTCTTCACAAAAAAAGAAAAAAAAGAATACAGAGCCATAGTAATAAAAATAGTTTGGTACTGCAAAAAAGACTTATAGATGAGTGAAATGGAATAGGGGACTTGGGTACACATCCATGCAACTATAGCCACTTGACTTTTCATAGAGAAGCAAAAAATATACACTCAAGAAAAGACAGCACCTTCAACAAATGGCACAGGAAAACTGTATGTATACATGTGAAAGAATATAACTAGATCATTTTTTCTCACCTTGCACAAAAAAATAACTCAGAATGGATCTAAGACCTTAATGTTAGACTTGAAACTACAAGAAGATTAAGTAGTAAGCACACTTAAATATATAGGCTTAGTTAAAGACTTTCTTAGTAGGACTCTGGTTACAGAAGCCAAGGCCAACAGTCAACAAGTGTGAACTTCTGAAATTAAAAGGCTTCTATACTGCAAAGAAAACTGTTCTTTGAGTAAAGAGGTAGCCTACAGAATGCAAGAAGATCTCTGCCAGCTATACATCTGATCAAGGAATCATGTCTAGGATATACAATGAGCATAAGTAGCAAACATCCAAATAGTAAAAATGGTCAATGAAACTAAACAATTCTCAAAAGAAGAAACACAAATAGATAATAAATACTTTAAAAAGTGTTCAGCATCTTTAGTTGTCATAAAAATACAAACTAGTTCATGATGTCAACTCATTGTAATTCAGGATGGTTATCATCAAGAAAATAGGAAACTAACAATGCTGACAAGGATGTGGAGAAAGCAAAACCCTTATTCACTGTTGGTGAGAGTACAAGCTAATTCAGCCACTATAGAAATCAATGTAGAGGTTCCTCAAAAAGTTAAGACTGGAGCTGCCATACGACAGAGCTTTACTACCCACAGGCATATACCCAAGTGACTCCATGCTCTACTACAGATTTGCCTAAACATCCACATTCATTGTTACTCTATTCACAATAGTGTGGAAGTAGAGCAGCCCAGATGCCCTTCAACTGATGAATGAATGGATAATGAAAAATGCAACACAAACACACATTGGAATTTTATTCAATGGTAAAGAATAATGAAACTATGTGATTTGCAGAAAAAGTAGATAAGTGTGGTGTAGCTAAAGTTTTCCTGCCTTGCCCACAGTCAGGACAAATATTTGTCACCTGCCAGTCCCACAGCCGCTCAGACCCAACCAAGTAAACACAGAGACTTATATTGCTTACAAACTGTATGGCCGTGGCAGGCTTCTTGCTAACTGTTCTTATAGCTTAAATTAATCCATTTCCATAAAACTATACCTTGCCATGTGGCTTGTGGTTTACCAGCATCTTCACATGCTGCTAGTCCTGGCAGCGGCTGGCAGTGATTCCTTCTGCCTTTCTATTTTATTTCTCCTCTCTGTTAGTCCTGCCTATACTTCCTGCCTAGCCACTGGCCAATTGGTATTTTATTTATTGACCAATCAGAGCAACACATTTTGCCATACAGAACATCCTACAGCAGTGTAGTAAATATACTGGTTGAGAAAGACAAAAATTGCAAGTTTTCCTTCAGATGTGGATCTTAGCTATGAGTTTTTAGAGTTAATGTGCTTAACATAGAGTTCTGGTAAAGGCAAGGAAGGTGGAAATGGGTTATTAGAGGGAGAAGGGAAGAGGTGAAGAGACCTTAAGGGAGATAATAGAACACATTAGCTATGAAAGTGGAGAGAGGAATACTGGGTGGGGAGCTGAAAGGTCTGAGAAAGGAGAGGGGAATGGAAGGATAGGGAGGAAGAAGAAAAAGGAGAAGTAAAATCAAATCTAAGGATATATGAAAAAGCCATATGCGATCCTGCAAGTATACATGATATATATGTATATGTACATATATATGTATATGAGTTTGAACAGAGGTACTCTTCATAGCTGGACAATGCTCTTCCCTGAAGCTATGCATGATTAAACAAAAATTCCATTGGTAGGTATGTGATAGGTCTCTGTGAGTTGTTGACTAAGGAGGCCTCAGAGGCTCAAAATAATCCACACTATTGCCACTACTTTGGGTTATCCACCAGAACTTGGTGATAAGTCCTGTCTTAGGGTTTCTATTGCTGTGATGAAACACCATGACCAAAAGGCAAGTTAGGGAGGAAAAGGTTTATTCAGCTTACATTTCAATATTGCTGTTCATCACTGAAGGAAGTCAGGACAGGAACTCAAACAGGGCAGGATCCCGGAGGCAGGAGCTGATGCAGAGGCCATGTAGGGGAGCTGCTTACTGGCTTGCTTACTATGGCTTGCTCAGTCCACCTTCCTATAGAACCCAGGACCACTACCCCAAGGATGGCACCACCCACATGGGCTGGACCCTCCCCACTTGATCACTAATTGAGAAAATGGATCTCATGGAGGCATTTCCTCAACTGAGGCTCCTTCCTTTCTGATGACTCCAGC
This sequence comes from Peromyscus maniculatus bairdii, assembly GCF_049852395.1. Lineage (NCBI taxonomy): Eukaryota > Metazoa > Chordata > Mammalia > Rodentia > Cricetidae > Peromyscus > Peromyscus maniculatus. The sequence goes on along the minus strand of NC_134872.1, from coordinate 60,077,495 downwards.
TTGATGACACACAAAACCAGCCAGTACAAGGCCCTACTTTGAATAGACATATACTTTGGTCCCAGGACACAGAGAAATGGAGGAGCTAATCAAGAAGCTTCTTCTAACTATCTTACCCCTCCCAAGGCTTAGCAAACATCACAGAATAGGGGATGGAAAGAATGTAAGAGCCAGAGGATAGAGAATTGTGCAATAAAAAGGTGTCTTTGTGGACATGCCAAAGCTGTTGTACTCATGAACTCACTGCATAAGTTATCCGTACAAGACTTGTACAAGATTGGGCCATCAACATTTCATCATGGATGGGGAAATAGCTCATTAGGCCCCATACCTCCCTTCCTTATATCCTGATATCCAGAAAAATTAAGGAAACAAAAATCATGATGGTTCTTAAGGTATGAATCAGGTTGCTTGGCAATTACCAGTTGCTGTGGTAGGGGTGTGTTGTTTTCTTCAGTGGTATAGCCACATTATCCTTGATCTAGGAAATAGCCTTCCATCCACACTTGGGCAAGAAACTCTAGGCTCTGTGGGGCACACCTAAGAAGACATAAAAATAGAAGGGGGACTTCTTGAGAATAAATGTCACAGTGGAAGTGGACGAAGGGTGAGAAAGGGGAACTGTGTGTGTGTGAAACGACTAAGATTCATTGTATAAATGTAATAAACTATATAACCATAACAATCAATCTGCTCTATGGAGAGTTCATCTGCCTGTCTCTTCTCAGGGAACTCACACCTCTAGAATCTAGGTTTGACCCAGGAGCCAAGCTCCTCTATACTCACTATGTCCCTGTTTGCTGTCTCCTCTTGTAATCACTAGTTTCCACTGTCATTCGGCATGAAATCTCGGCTGGCTGGGGTAGAAGGTGGTAATCTCAATAGGGACAAAAGCACATTATCATCTTCTTGGCCAGAATCAAACTTAATAAGCAAACATTGTAACATACTGAGAATTCTGGGAATGCTTAGGGTATTGAGCAATTTCCACAAATGTCATCATTTTTAGTTTCTAGAATTCCCAAGTAAACATGCTTTAAAAGTCTTGTTTAGGCATTTATTATTAAATATAGTATTTAATAAAGTAATAATAGCAATAAGTATATTTAAAGAATACATCCTGTGTATCAACTATATATATGATAGTTAGCAGAAAACTAGCTAGCTAGATGATAACTAGATAATAGATAGATAGATAGATAGATAGATAGATAGGTGATAGTTAGACTAATAAAAAATTACTTACCTAAAAATGTGACCAAAACTGTATTTTCAAGAAATACATAGTTTTTTTTTGGGGGGGGGGTTCGAGACAGGGTTTCTCTGTGTAGCTTTGCACCTTTCCTGGGACTCACTTGGTAGCCCAGGCTGGCCTCAAATTCACAGAGATCTGCCTGGCTCTGCCTCCCGAATGCTGGGATTAAAGGTGTTCGCCACCACCGCCCGGCTATAGTCTTAATTCTTGAATCAGTAAGCAAGGAAGAGCAGCAATCTACTTCTTCCAAATAGCTAGATTTGAAACTAAAGGGAGTTAAGATACAAAAGAATTAGAGATCTACAAAAACAGAATTTGATAATTCATAAGAGAAAATAAATAAATCCTATCTAGTTTCATAAAGAACAATATATTTAAAAAGTGTTATTAATAAGAATAACTTTAATTTATTATATAGTTTTATGAACTCACCAAAAGTGTATGGAAACTACTAACTCTGAGATCCTGTAGGAAACAATCACTTCGTGAATGTATATTTTCTCCTTTGGAGAAATAGAATTAGTTATATATTAATAATTTGTATTCTTGAAGACACCATGGTAGTATCTATTTTCATTGGTGAAAATAAACTACACTGGACTCTCCAAAATCCCAAATGTATATATTAGTGTAAATAAAATAATAGTAAATATATGTTTGTACACTTTGAGCTGATTTTTTAACTTCATAAAACTATTGCAGTAAAAACTAGAAAGACAAGCTGGCATGGTGGTACACACCTTTAATCTTAGTACTCAATAGGCAGAGGCAGGTGGGCCTCTAAGAATTCAAGGCCTCTCTGATCTACATAGAGAGTTCTGGGCCAGCTAGGTTTACATAGTGAGACCCTATTTAAACGACAGCAAAAATTATTAGAAAGATGATGCTCTATGTGGAAGAAAAGCATGAAATAATGTTAAGAAGAAGAGTAAGTGCAGAGTTTTCTGTTCCTTATGGTTCAAATTAAGATCTCAGCCATAGTTTTAGCGTGTGTAGCTGGTTCAAAGTCATGTTGATAGAAAGAATTTTCCTTTTAGCAGGCTGACTAGGGGAGGAGTGCTGGTGGAGATTCAACTTCTTTGACAACTTCGTTGCAACTTAGAGACAATAGTTGAACATGGTAGAGTTCAAGGTTAGTCCTTATCACTGAGACGGTGGGCACAGGGCTAAGGAGAGAGGTGAGGCATGGTGCCACTAAGAAGCCCATTAAATGAACAAGAGAGAGCACCATGATTCATGGGCTCTTTGCAGACACATGGATAGACATTTGGGTGAGGCAGGAGAAGAGGTCAGTTTGAGTACAGTACTTAGTAAAAAAATGTCACTTGGATTGCCTTCAAATCCAGTCTCTTCATAGGCTTTTGTATAATTTACAAGCAACGTGCCAAGTTTGGACTGAAGCTGAAAGAAGAGAACCCGATACACAAATTAAACAGCATGTGTGTATAATATAAAGAAAATGGAAATTTCCCTCTTGTGTTTTGAAAAGGACTTTAAACAACCTTAAGTAATGATCAGTAAAATGTAAGGCCAGAATCCCATCTTTGGCAGATATTCAAGCTGTGGTCAAATAGATGCGATTGGACAGCAACAAGTGACATACGTGATGGGCAGTTAAAAGCACGTGGTTTGTGAGTGAAGTGGGAAAAAGCCTGATTCTCTGCTGCAGCTTTAGAGAGATTACTTACTACAAGTGGGCTAGAGTAACAGGCACTATCATACAGGGAAACACATACAGCCGAACTTAGGTCCTGGACAGGACTGTTTCCAAAACCCTGGGACCCACAAGAGCAGTTCGAAGTTGAAGGGCATATTCCTGTGTTCAAGTTGGAGTCTGCTGTTGCCGACCTCTGGTGTGTCATCTTTGTCAGCTTTCATAAACTTCTCAAATAAGTTGTCTCCACCTTCAAAACAAGACAAAAGAAAGCAACAACAACAACAAAACATTTTTAAGGATTGAATGAGATAGTCCACAGGAGCAGAATGGTTTCTAGCAAGCCAAGTTCAGCCATGGGGTACTAGAGACTATGATGATAACAAGGACCTGGGTGTAGCTAAAGTCTTCTCTGGTCCTGACCAGCTCCACGGACCCCAGAGTTGCTTATAAAATTAATCACTCAGAAGATTATATTAATTAAAACTGCTCGGCCATTAGCTCAGGCCTACCACTGACTAGCTCTTACATTTAAACTCAACCCATTTCTGTTAATCTGTATGTTGCCACGTGTTCCATGGCTTTACCTGTGTGCCGTTACATGCTGCTCCCTGGACAGCAGGCTGGCATCTCTTGACTCAGCTTTCCAGCCTTCTCACAATTCTCCTTGTCTGTTTATCCCACCTAGACTTCCTGCCTAGTTACTGGCCAATCAGCATTTTATTTATCAACCAGTCAGAACAACACATATTCACAGAGTACAGAAAGACATTCTCCCATCTCCTGGGTTTAAAGCTGTGGAAATAGTGGGAAATTCATCACACACACACACACACACAGACACACACACACACACACACAATAAATAAATCAGTTAATTAATAAAACAAACTAATCTAATCTACTGATATTTTAGAAGCTATGTAAAATATTTCATTTTTCCCACCAAGACCAGATTTCTATGGAAACTATTTTCCCCCAGCACAAAGGTATAAAAGTCAGAACTGGGCCAGAACATACTGAATTCTCTGTGATGTCTGCTTGAGCATTTAACTCACACAAGGCTGGCCTGTTGACTGCCATCTGCTAGCACATTGCAAGGGAAAGGATTGTATACCAGTTAGGCTTTCAAAGACTTCTGAACTCCAGAGTGGGGATGCAGTGGGACACTCCTAGCTGAAGATATCACAGTGAGGAGGGAGGAACAGAAAGATCAAAGAACTAGTTTTCTTATATGTGGTTCTGAGGACCTTGGAGGAGGCATGATAGACAGAAAGCTGCTCTTTGAAACAGCAGACACCTGGAGAAATTTGGAAAATTTAAACACCGGGCAGAAACCCATAGTAGGAACTCAACACTACAGTTATTATTTCCATTTTACTATTTTAGATGTTGTTACTTATATATACAAACTGGTGAGACCCAAGGACAAGTAGATTTCAAGGATAATTAGCCATTTATGAGTTGTCTCATTTTTACTTGAACATGTATTTAAAGCCTATTTTGTGTCATACAGGGTTCTAGATGCTGGGCATATGATCAAGACTCAAATAGCCATTTTGTGCGGGACCACATTTGTAAAAATAATGAAGGGCGCTGCACACAGCTGGTCTTCTCTGAGGCTGGAAGGAGATGATGGTTCAGAGGAGTGACAGTGAGTTCATGCGTTGAGGAACAGTAAACAGTGGTTTTTGTGTTTTAAAAGTTCTTTAATGTTTTAATCCTTCTTTTAAAATAAGTAATCATAAATTTTCTTTCCATAAATAAATGGAAATCTTGGCAAAAGAACCTAATGGCCTAATGAAAGAACCTCATGCTTTTTTCCCTCATACTCCAAGTAAATTAAAAATCACTCAACTCTCTGATGAAAAGTCTCCACCACTCCATTTCTGCACCCACTGCTTACCCCAGCCAGCAGCTTCCATTCGCTCATCTCCCCGCATCTCACTCAGCTTCATCTGGGTTCATTTACCTTTGAAACAAAGGGCTTTTGCTCGTTTGCTTTTGACAATGTTGCCTTTAACATTTTCTTCTTCATCTACATGACACTTTCGAAAGCATCAATTTGTTCTAGGGAAAAGTGCAGTAGCCCACAAATGCTTCCCAGTGAGATCTGAGCTGGCTTTACACAGCAGGGCTGCATTAGGGGATGGCTTGACCACGTGCAAAGTCACCAGGTGTCTGGGATGGTCTGCACTTAGCTGTGCCAGAGGTGTGGGTGTGGGGGGTGTAGGTCTTTTGCTCCACCCCTTTGTATTTCTTTAAAAGCCCTTTAGAAGAGACAGAAGAGGCTGGTGGGTTTTGACCCAGGCCCTCCCGAGCTAACCTGGGTTTCTAACTGTCTCTCTCCTGTATATTTCTATCTACATCCTTCTCATTTCTCTCTCCTCAAGAGTACCCTGGGGGAAAACAGGGACCTGGTCTCTCTCACAAAAGTATTTTAAAAGTTGTAGATCTGTCTCTCTTCCTTACAGTATCTTGAAAAATGAAGGAAATGAAAACCATCATGGGTTTTAAAGGAGTGAGTCAAGTTCCTACTTGAAGAACTAAGGAGACAGTGATGTCTGACATAATCTCAAATAAATCCAGAAAAACTAGATTCAGATTCTCAGGTACAATGCAGGGAAAGATGAGCCTGGGTTAGCAACCTTAATTCATTCTTTCACTACACTACACACACACACACACACACACACACACACACACACACACACACACACACACAAATACATACAGAGAGACAAACACACACAAACACATACATACTGTGCACAAGGGATTCGAGATGATGGACATAAAATGTCTCAAGTTAGTCTAGGGACTAACTACCGTCTAAAATGTTAAATATTTAGTAAATTCAGACCATGCTATGTACCCAAACACATAGTTAGTGATATCAGATTTTCTTTCAGGAAATGATTATTTTCTATTAATTTCAATGTAACTACAACGAGTGGTCTCTCTCAATGAAATATACTCAATGTATGCGATTCTCCTGGCTTCATAAAAGATATCAACTGAATTGGAGAGTTACAAACTGAATGGACAGCATAGTCTCACACACTCACTTGTATGTTTGAACTGCGGAAGTTCTTAGTGACTGACATAATCCCAGACCACGTTCTGTCTAGCCCAGACTAGAGGCCCCCAACAGTGGCTGGCACTGGGGAAGTGGAACTTGTGAGAATGATTGCAAAGGGAAGAGTGACATCAAAGGACACAAGGAGAAGTGACCGCAGGTGACTGGGTAAGGTGAAGAAATGCATCATTGTGCACACTTCATTTGCTGCTTATAAAAATCTATTCTGTTTGCTACACACACTCCCCCCATATTAGCTCTTGGGCCAAATACAAATTTTACCTCCTTATAAAGTCTCAATAATCTAATTTTAAATAATTATAAAAAATACAGTATGTTCTTTATAAGAATCACCCTGTTTGTCAAGAGATCTCTGCTGAAGACATGGATTTCTGTGAAAATAGTATACGAAATTCCAGTATAGAAAATTCAGTATTTTATATTAATTAAAATATAAAAAGGTTGCTTTAGTGGAAAGTGAAATAAAATGCTTAGGAATTTGCAAAAATAGTGACCTTCATGGCTGTATGATGCACGGTGTTTAAAATATAGAGTTTTTTGTACCCTTTTGGCTTAATATCTTATTAACAGTAAGTCTTAACCTTAACCACCCTCTCAGCAAGTATAATTTGTCAAATTTGGTAGATAGCTGCAAGCATGGGCTGAGTTTAAGGAATATGGAGGTGTATGGGAACGTGCCAAAAGGTTCTGTTAATTGGGTTGTTGGGCAGCGTAAGTTAGGGTCTTGACAAGTAATACTAAGTTGACAGATGGAAACTCAAAATAATTTCAAAGTTATAATTTCTACTTAGTTGAACAAAATTTATTCTGCTAACTAACCCTGAGAAAACCATTCTATTTATAATTCTGGAGCCAGGCGAATCTTCCTGGCTCAGAGGGTGGGTCCTGACAGGGCTTAAAGAAGAAGATCCAGAGGACATCTTCCCAAATGGAGGGCACACCCGGGCTGACTGTGTCCACTTTCAGCTTAAATTCCCCATGTAGCTAACCAACCTATTCTCCCAGGGAAAGGGAGTGAGAAAGGGATGTAAAAGGATGGGAAGAGGTTGGAGCATTTAGGGAAAACCCCTCCTCATGGAGACTAGGTCGGCTGAGAAAATGTGTTTCTCTGTAGCGGAAATAACTCCCTAATCCCATGGGACTTGCTCTTTGGGTGCTCTTGGTGGTTTCAGCAGGCCTTTCAAGGGGCTTCTGAGGGATTACGCATCAAATATGAAGGATGTGCAATACTGTGCAATTGGTAGCACATCTCAGTCCTGTTGTTTTCTTTTGGGTCCCACATTCAGAGCTGTGTTGATGTGCTGCAATTTTTTTTTTTTTATTTTAGCTGATGATAGCCAGCTCCAACTGGCAGGAACACTTGCCAACAAGCCACAAAGACCCTCACTCTTCAAATGGTCTACTTCTACAAACAAATCAATGATACTTCTCGTTGTTCCACAAATGTTTTTGTTCAAATACATCCCTTACATCTTTGTCTAGAACTTCACATCCAAGATTTCATTCTAAACAGTGAAAGAAGTTTCCGATTTCCTAAAAGCATGGAAAATGGGCCATTCTTATGAGATTAAAAACACTGAAATTCTATTAAGCATTATCTTTTCTGTGTCTCTCTGTCTTCATATCTGTCATCTTCCCCTGTGCCTCTCTTTTCTGCATGCATTTGCTAGTTGTGTTGACTACTATGATGATCAAATTGTTTCAACGGGGCCCCAAATAAAGCTTGCTTTTTAGTAAACAGAACCAGTAAGAGATCTCAAATGTTAATAGCTTTGACAAAAGCTATGCATTTTCGTTTTCAAAGAGGATCCTGAAGAAGCAGATGTACCTGGTTCACAGATGTGCCACCTACTGCTGCCTCGGTCCTTATTGATTTCCATCAGTTTTTAAAACAAGAGCTGAGAGAATAAATGAGAACTCAGGAGCTAGAAGTCCTAGCGAGAGTCCTCAGCATTTAGTGAATTGTTGCCTTTGAAGGCTTCTTAGAGTTTGGGGGAGGAGACTGTTCTTGGCTGAGGTCTCTGAGTACACACAGGGCCTGAGGGAAGCTGAGCAGAATTCCAAAACAAGCCAATATTTATAGTATCCACAAAACATGGGAGACCTGTAGTTGGGGCTAGTTTCCTCTTCTTTATACAAAGGTGCAAGGGTGCCCTCTTGGGCCCCCGGCTAAAAAAGAAAAAAAGAATTAAATCTCACATGTTCTTGAATTTTCTGGGCCTTTAAGACAGAAACCTCAAAAGTCATTGGCAATGTTTTAATTAGCTGAAGTAGCAATGGTGAAGTGATAGAAACTGGGTGATTGAAGTCACTCTGCTTTTAATAGCCATTTCTACCCTCAGTTGTCCTTTGGGCTCTTTCCAGCAGTGTGTGGTGTCACTGTGGATTTTCCCCACCTCTATCCCATCTATACATGGCATAACCTTGTTATTATTTTTTTTTTCATTTTAGCAGCCTATGAAGTATGTCATGATATTTTATGCTGAAACCATAAACATTTGACGTTCTGGGGCTTAGAAGAATGTTGGTTTAAGCTATTTTTTCCTCTCAAAGACTAATGAAAGATTAGAATTAATATATTACACTTTTAAAAGCCCAAGTTTTGAATCTAGAGCCTGCTATCTTGAGGCCAAGTTGGAGTTACTATTACACAATTCTTAGAATAAATATATGAATGAGTCATGATAGATATTATTACCATTTATTGCTGGATCCTAACGGCTCCCTCAGGGGAGGGGGTAAGAGGGCATGGTGTCAATGGCACAGACACCGGGAGTCAGTTGAAAGCAAACAACACACTCCTTTATTTAATAATGGGGAAGGCCTTATATATATTATCCTCCTCCCAGCACCCAGTCTGTGTTGCAATCTGGTGGCATTGTGTGGTCATCCCTCATTGACTGGGTATGATCAGGAATTGTGACAGTGACCAGGAACTCTGACAGCACCTGTTGCTAGGCCCTCAGGCAGACTCCAGGTTGGCTCACAAGGAAGTACATTATGTGCATGCCTTCACAACTGGTTGAACCAACTTCCTCAACCCTATGGGCCTGTCCTACTACAACCATCAATAGGTAAAATACTAAAGATCATAGAGGATACGTGACATAAGGCATATGGGACTAAGGTGTGTCAAAGCCAGGAAGAGACTGTTCCTTCAACTTCCAGTTTTTGCAAAGACATATGGGAACCAAACTCAGAAAACTGGGCCCCAAATTGACCATCAATATGGTAGTCAATGACCAATCAAACGTTCAGTTTGTTTCCTAGTTGGAGGGAACTTTTTAAACAGAGTGGAGTCAGTGATTTCCAGGTTGTGATAGCGAGCATCCCATATGTATCCTCAGGGACTGCTGAAGATATTCACATCTAGCTTCTTATCTCCCTGACTAGGGATGTTGCTAGGATGATTGTATGTTATGAAATAAGGTTAGAACATAAGATATATTGTGGTTTCTGGCTTACTTTCTCTTGCAGCACATGCCCTTTAAGAACCTAGTTGCTATACTGTAGGACTCTTCTAGCAGTTATGGACTAGCCCATCTGGTAAGGAACTGAAGGGTAGTGTAAACCTGATAACAGTGCATGTCTATTTTCTTGAACCCAAGCTTTCAGAGGACTGCAGACCTGGAGGATCTCTAGATGCAGGCTCAAATTATTATTCTGATCCAGAATAACCCAGATAAGCTAGTCCCAAGTTCCAAGCACAAAAGTTATGTGAGATTTAAAAATGCTTGCTGTTGCTGTAAGCCAGTGGTTCTCAAACTGTGGGTCATGACTCCCTTATAGAGGTCACCTCAGATCATCAGTAAACACAGATATTTACATTACAATTCCTAAGAGTAACAAAATTATGGTTATGAAGGAGCGATGAAGCAATTTTGTGGTTGGGGTCACCATAAAATGAGGAACTGTATTATAGGGTCACAGCATTAGGAAGGCTGAGAACCACTGGTTTAAGCTGGTACATATTTATCACCAAGCAGTAGATAACCAATAAAGAGAAAATGATAAACATAATTTATCAATAAAATAATGACAAGTGTAAGTATCAGGACAAAGATAAACTAAGACAAATATGTTTTTGGGATGAGGAAGGAAGGAAGGAACTGTTGGGTAAATATCGAAGAGGAAGATGCCTATGAGAAGTGACATTTGAACAGAGCCGTGATTGATCATGAAGAGGCAGCCGTGGAAACAGTGAGAGAAGACTCAGAATGAAGCAGGAGATGCAAAGGCCCCGAGTAAGGAGGAAGATTGGCAGGTCTAGAGTGAGAAAGAAAACAAATTTGGTGATCAAGGGAGAACAATAACAAAGGTGAATTACTATACAGTCAGGACTCCACTACAAAAGGCCCTCAAGGTCATGGAAAACCTATGGAGAATTTTCAGGTGGAGGAGACACTTGATCTGAGTTAGACTTTCGAAAGGCTTGTCTGTTTCTTGGATGGGCACTGGGTTGCTGTAGGGTAGGGATGCATACAGGAAAATCCACAGGAGACTGTTAGAAGAGAGACAGCTGCCGACTGAACTGAGGGGCAGCTGTGGAAGTGATGGGGGCTGGCTGTAGTTTGGTATACTTCAAAGACGCGACTGAGAGAGCATCTGATAGAGTGAGTGTGAGCTATGAGGGAAGATAGCTCAGCCCTGAGGCTTGGGACTGAGACACCAGCTTGGTCTCACTTTGTTATTTTGTTGTTGTTTGTTTTCATGTTCTTTTTCAAAAGGACAGTGCCTCAATACATAATTCAAACTGGTCCCCAATTTACAATCTTCTTGTCTGCGCCAGCCAAGTGCTAGGATTACTAGTTTGTGCCACTATACTTGGATACCTCCAGATTTTTATATGGGGCAGGGTGACCAAAGAGGTTAAAAACTGAATGTATCCTTGTGGTCTAACACACTGTGGGAATTTTATTTAAGAACCATTCAATATTCTATAGCTTCAAGAATTTCTCACCACTAATGACCTTTCTCAAGTTCATAAGAGCTGGTCTACTTGGGAAAGTCAGCAAATACCAGTGTAGACTTGGCCAGTGTGATGAACTCATGAATCAGGAGTCTCTGCCAGGGAGAGTGCCTTGTTAACTGCTACACAAAATACATTGTCTCCAGGGACAAAAGTCCAGTGGGATCTACGTCCAGCATTATGACTGTCTTCCTTAAAAGAGAAAGTAATTTTCAGAACTCAAATTCCTTTCCTACAGAAGAACGAGTATGTATCATATTATAACTTACATGGGAGTTCTTTTATCTAATTTTTGCGTTATGTAAACTTCAAGTTTTCTGGAGCCAGCAGGATGTTTCAGTGGGTAAGGGTGTCTGCTGCCAAAGCTGAAGACCTGAGTTCAATCCCCATGACCCACACGGTGGAAGGAGAGACCAAATTTGAAAATTGCTCTTTGATTTATGCACATGCTCTCTGTGGTGTGCATATCCTTCCCCTACACAAAATAAATAAATAAACATAATTAAAAATGATTTTTGCATATTATCTGTAGTTCCTACTTGATCATGATGAGAATTAACAAGCTGGTTAAGAGTTACATTCTTTTCCCATAATTAATATAGTTATGACAGTACTAAAATCAAAAGGCAGTTGACAGTATAATGTAAACTGTAAAGAACCTTAATAACTAAGTCCTAGATAGTCAAGATGGATCATTGGATAAAGATGGTTTATACCAAGCCTGATAATTTGTGCTGGAACCCAGGGACCCACACAGTGGAAGGAGAGAACCAACTCCTGAAAGTTTTGCTCCGACCTTGACAAGTACACATGGTACACACATTCCAACACAGCCACACAGACAAATACATAAAAACATGTGATAAAATGTTTTAGAAAAAAAGAATTAAGTACGTATTTTAATGCTAGTCATGGCTCAGTGAATAATATATGATGATTTGATAATGATAAGGCACACGTCTCTGTGTACAGTTTATGTTTGGGATCTATTTAGTAAAGAGTTCTGTCATACTTTACCCCAGAGATGAGGGTCCACAGAGGTCACTGTGGCGTCTGTCCTATCTCATGATAGTCCCTCTGTCAGTCCCTCTGTCCACGGCTCTCTTGCCATCCACATACAGCCCCTGCTGCTTAGCACACAGTCTAGCACATTTTGTAAAACAAAATGAAAATTCATTCAAACACCAAACAGATGTGAATAAAAAGAAGAGGGTAGTTTAAAAATATTTCTGTTGCTATCAGCAATTATTCTGTCCCATGAATGGTGTTGGCTATTGGCACAGAATTAGAATAAAGCTGTCTGGTGACTGAGAATTTAGAACAATAGCAAGCTTCCATTTTCAGCACATGAGGTTTTTTGCTGGAAATTCATTATATTCTCTAAACTACATTTTAAAGAAATCATAAAGTTTATATAAATCATGATTTTTTTCTGTATACTACCACAGTTACAGCTATACACAAAGTATTGCAAAAGTTGTCTCTTAATATACTTTAAAAAATATTTCTAGCTGGGCATGGTGGTGCACGCCTTTAATCCCAGCACTGAGGAGGCAGAGGCAGGCAGATCTCTGTGAATACAAGGCCAGTCTGGTCTACAAAGCAAGTTCTAGGACAGGCAGGGCTGTTACACAGAGAAACCCTCTCTTGAAAAACAAATATGTATTATATATTTCTTAGGGTTGGAGAGGTGACTCAGCAATTAAGGGTGCCTTCCATTCTTGTGGGAGACCAGAGTTAGATTCCCAGAACCCATGGAAAGTGGCATGCCTATAAACTCCCACTCCACAAGATTTGATGCCCTCTTCTGGCTTCTGGAGACATTGCATTCATGTTCACAAATGCATGCATAATGAAAAATGAAAGTAACAGCTTTAAAAAATACTTCTTAAACCTTAAAATAACTACATCTTTATTTTTATGTATGTAAAAATGTCCACTCAAACCACTTCAAATAAAATAATTAGAAATTACTTCTCTTCTATGCCATAATATTTTATTATTATGGTACCATTAGTTTATAGGAAAACAAAGAATCAAAAATACACAGCAAGTTCTTTGGTTACTCAAGGTAAGATGAAGAAAATTTATGGGAAGAAACAAAAGGGTTTTTTCTCCTTTCTTGAAGACAGATGCATCCGGGTGAGACCACAGTCAAATCACTAACACAACCGTAACCTGGCCTAGGTTAGGATTCTCCTAACTCTGAACCTGAAATAAGGAACCCTAGCTTACAGATGCAACCCAGGTTTCTGCTAGAATTGTTCTAAGGGTGCTTCACTAGTTAGTTAACGGCAAAAGCACCACTGTTTCAAGTTCGAACCAAAAATACTACCATAAAACAAGTAATTAAAAAATTACAAACACCTACAGGGGCTTCTAACAGTGATTATGTTGGTGTGATGGCACACAGCTGAACCAAGAGGATCAGGAGTTCAAGGCCAGCCTGAACTATACAGACTTTGGAGTTTTTGTCTAAAAATGAAAAGAAAATGAAGGAAGGAAGGAAGAAGAAATAAAAAGATAATTTTTTGACAAAACTGAACAAAATCCAGTAAAAATATCACTTAAAACCTAGATGTTACTTACAAAATTATTTATAAACAATACTAAAGTTTACCGAGATTTTCATCGTCTCTTAGATGTCAGGCTTTCTATTTCTAGGCAATTGTTCTGTTCACCATTGAGCCCAAAATCCAATCTCACCCTCCCTCTCGATTTTATATTTCTTATCACTATTTGTTTTTCACACCTTTTTCAAACAATAAACTTTTAATTGGAGATGATCGGGATACTCAAAAAAGACAATGGCTCCTTAGTGCACAGTGTCTGTGGAAAACCTACTTACTGTTAGACAGTGTAATCCAGTTCTAGGAATGGCTGAGAGACAGAATCTCGTTCGTGACTTGTAACTTAGAGAACTGTGTGTGCCTCAGTTTATGCACAGGTGTCATGACACACACTGAAGTACAGAACTCACCTGCAGAATACGGATAATATTGGCCCTTCTATTATTTCAGAAAACTTATAACCGAGCCATTGCCAGTTTAAACAGCTTAAAAGGAGGGCCAGGCAGATGGAATGTGAAGCTGTGAATGAAGTCTAACAAGCAATATCAGAGAACAACCATTTCTCTGTTCATTTATTGATTGGTTTACTAGAACTATATCTATTGGACATGTATTTAACGTAGTATTTTGTGGACTGAAATAATCTATTTTGCAAGATTGTTTCCTCTTCTTTGAAAGCAGTCATTGGTTCTCCTTGGCTTCAATGAAGAGGAAACAAGCTGGGTTAATGGAAAATCTTTGTATATATTTGCATAGATTTGTTTCATGGATGGCAGTCGCTGCCACAGAGGAAGGCAGGGTTCAGGAATGTGTGGGGACAAAGTACAGGGTCCCTCTGCATTTCTGTTTTACATTTATGCAGATTTTCCTCTTTTGGAAAAAAAATTTTCCCCTTTTCCGATACTCCACACAATAATAATTGTTTTTGTTTTCGTTTGCTCTTACCCTTATAAATGTAGATCCTGCCATGTTATTTTCATTTCCTCACTATTAGTTGACTTTCAAAATTAATTTATGGACTTTGTAAAAAAATAGAGTGGTTATTATTATAATGAAATATAAGCAACATAAAAGATAATTAAGAAAAAAAGAACCCTTGTCTAACCTTTCCCCTTTTCAAATCTATAAGGATTTGAATTTAAAACATGAATATCATTCAACAAATGCTTAATGCAGAGTGAACACCACTCATCTGGTATATTTTTCAACTGGTTTCAATACTTACACACACAGTATGCAACAATCATAATGAAGATATGACACATTTTTGTCACTCCCAAGAGTCCCCATGTCCCTTGGTGTTCTATTTCTTTCATTGCCCCTACATTGAGAGGCCATTGATCTGGTTTCTATTTTTTGTTTTTAACTTTATTTTTTGCATGTTATGTAAATGAAATCATGGAGTGTGCAACATTTTGTGTCTTAAACAGAGATTTTTTTTTGTATGTATAGCACTCAATAAATTCCAATCTGTTCCCTGCGATGTTTTCTAGCTTTTCAGACCCCAGTGATTTTCCTTTCAGTTTTTTATTCTATCAATTCTGCTTTGGCAAAAGTATACTTGTTTTGTTTTATAATCGCAGACCATTGTGTTCCTCTATGACTACTGAATTTTATCTGTGTATTGAAGCTCTGTTATTAGGCAAATATAAATTTATGGTTCTCATATCTTACTAGTAGATTTGAGTTTTCTGATACATCTATCCTTACTGATCATTTAACCTATACAAAATCTTTATTTTGCATCTAGTACTATGATTTGTCTTAAAGTCTCTGTTTTTCATTTCTCTCATGTATAATTTCCTTTAAGCCTAGTGAATTATTGTTAATATTCTTTTTGCATATATCTGGAGGCAGTAAGTTCTCTTACAGTTTTTGTTTCTTGTAAAATTTGGAAAATTCTTTATTTTGTCTTATTCTTGCTAGATTTAGAATTCTAAATCACTAGCGTATTCACTTTAAATAAATTAAGGATAGTATTTTATTTTTTCTTTTCTTCGTGGTTTCTATTGTAAAGTAGAGGGTCACTTAATTCATTTTCCTATGTGGAATACACCATTTTCCTCTGTCTAACTTAATGATGTCCTTGTATTTTATTTTTAGTAGTTTGATTGTGATGTGCTTAGGCATGGCTTATGTTCCAATTAATCGTGTTTGGATTTCCCTAAGTTTCTTGGACATGCAAATTTTTAGTTTTTCTCAATTTTATGCTCTCAGATTACATCTACACATAGTTTGTGTTTTACATTGAATGATGTCGCGCTTCATTCTCTACTTTCTCTCCGGGACTTCAGTTTTCCATAGAGATGTTTGAAATCCTTCTACAACTTTCTGAAGCCTTGTTTTGCAAAGGATAATCTCTCCCCTCCCTCCCTCCCCTCTCATAGATTCTTCCCCATTTTCCTTCTCCTTTCCTTTTTCTACCCAAATGATTATCGTTGATTCGTATTTGAGTTCACGGACTCTTTCTTCTGCTGTTTGCCTTTGGTTATGAAGACCATTAAGTAAATGCTTGCTTTGGGGACTGAGCAGAAGTATACCGTTCCTATAGTCTGTGTGTGCTAATTCCTACGTGTAGGTCATCTCAGAGTGGACATTTCTTTGCCTTTTCCCTTGGCAGTCGTTCATACTTCTAGACTCCTTGTTGAATAATTTTGGACAGGATTATGGAAATTAAGAGTACTGTGCTGTGTCGACTCTGGACTCTGTTCTCTTGCTTCAAAGAAGGATGACAGTTTTGTTTTCACCGGTAATTGGCTGACCAGGTGCAAGTCCCGCACTCGAATTAGTGCGTTGATTGGCAGCTCAGATATCATTCTTGGCTGCCATTTTCAATTCGTCCTGTCAATGTGTGGTGCAGAGACTAGCCAGAGCTTTTAAGGAGAGAAGATTGGGTTTTTGCTTCTCTGATTCTACACTTTTTTTTTTAAAGCCACTCAGTAGCAGACTTGCTGCTCTGAGCTTCTAATTCCTTGGTTTAAGGAAGATAATGCAAGTGGCCATGGGAGTTTTTACAACTTTCCTGGTCATTCAGGTCTGACTGTCCATTCACTGACAACTTTTCTCTTACTGGAACCATCTGCATCTGTTTTGCAGGTGTGGTTTTCCCAGCAGTCTCTTTCCTGCTGATCCACTGGACTATGTGTGTTGAGACCTCTGTCATGGGTTGTGTGTGTGAAACTTGGAGTGATTTGTGTTTGCAGCATTGGGATTTTTTTACTAGAGAGTTTTTGAAGCAGTGTTTTTCTTTTTCATTTTTTCTTTCTTTTTTTTTTCTTTTTTTTTTGTTTTGTTTTTAAGCATTCACAGGTAAATATTTTCTACCCTGGCTCTGGGATATTGGTGTGCTGTTGAAGTTATTTAAGTGCCTAGCAGTGCAGCTTTCCCTATGCCTGTCATGTGTCTTACTTACGGGGTAGCTGCCTCATTCTTTGCTGAGTATCAGCAGTCCAGATCCGGCTCCCAGTGAGCTTTCTGGATAGTGTCACCATCGGTCCTGGAAGGATCCCATCTTTTAGTAAGGCTTTATATTCACCTCCTGTCGCCAACTTTGACTTGGAGTTCAGCTGCAGATTTAATTTTATGGTTGGGTGTGCTTGGTGGTTGAAACAAGAAGGGAATGTTTTACTTGGCATCTTGCTCTGTCAGCTCAACTAGAAGTCTTTACTCTTTGATGGGTTGTCGTCTATTGATGAAGCCTTGACTTTTCCTCCGTTCTTTGTAACCACAGCTGTCCTTCCTGTCACTCCAATCCTTGTTTGTCCTCTGGTCCCTGTTTAGGCTCTTTTTGCATCATTATATATTGGTGCAGTTATTTTCTAATTTCTTTTTCTATTGCCAATGTTTCATTATCCAAATTTATCTTAGGGGCTGCTGCCTTAATACTTGCTATAGAAACTGGCCTTGATCCCATCACTCAACACATGGAAGTGTTTAGTGGCTCCTCAGTGCCAAGAACAAACTCTGCTTCCAAAGTAACAATGACTTAAAACTTTCTACCCATTTATGCTGCTGTTCATAGCTTGAGCCCTGGGTTTCAGGCGATGTCTCTGGGTTCACTGCTGGACAACTCCCTCACTGCTTAGTCATATTTTTATAAGTGATGTGAAATGCCCTTTCCCAGTGTGCATACATTTCCAAATAATATCTTTCCCCTCGGACAGAGTTGCGAGTCCCCTGTTTCTGTGAACAGACATTTTAACTGTTGCCTTTGCAGGCATTATGAGTCCTTTTCTCTCTTCTGCTTCCCTCCCTTCTCCTTCCTTTCCTCTCTTCCTCTCTTCTCACTCATATGAGGAAAACTTTATCTGTAAAATTTATTTTTCATAGTTAAAAAGTGCTTTGCATATCAGAAGGACAAATTAAAATTTGATGCAGGAAAGGGGCATAAACAGAGACAGGAAGTAAAATCAAAATTGTCCCTGAAATTAAGAGGAAACTTGAGAATAAAAGTGATTGAAATCCAGCCACTTGATTAGCTATTGTGCTTGGGACAAGCCTCACTAGCCCCATGAAGGAACAGTTACTTAAAACTAAACACAACACAACAAACATCAAAGGCACAGCTCAGTTCTTATGCAACTGATAATTTTTTTCTTTTGGAATTGTGATTTGTTTTAAGTGGCCATTGCTGTTGTTATCCTCATTTTCAACTTCCTTAAACAAAAGAAGACAGCTTATTATTGGAAGTGTATCATGGGCCTAGCACAATGACGAATTTTATCTGTCAGTTCCTAGTTCTTCATAAAGCACAGTTTTTAACTTTGCTGCCAAAGGCTTAAAAGCAGGTCAAGGTCTCAGCATCCCTCAGTTTAGCTTAGCATCAGAACTTAGGAGAGTGTGACATAGTATTAAAAAAAATTAGACTGCATTGAAGAGTTCATGCTCAGATCCTTGGGAAAATAATCCTAAAATACTTTATATTCCACAAGAACTACATAGCATCTTATCACACTAACCTGACCCAGAATCATAAGCATTTATAGCTGAACAAGTTTCTTTGAAATACAAGAGGAAGGTGGGCTTTCTCTCTGGTCCTCAGTGTTATGATTGAAGCTGGACTCATCAGTGTCCTTAGTCTAGGGAGGTCTGTCCACTGCCTATGTGTCCCCACTAAGGACTGGATTCTGCTGGACGCTTTTTAACAACTCACTGGCAGATAAAGGAAGTTTTGAGGAGAGATGATTTGATAAACGTGTATGCAATTTTCCATATCATGGATGATAAAAATATTTTATTTTTTTTATTTTGAGACAGCATCTCACTACACAACTGTGGCTGGCCTGGAATTCATAGAGACCCACCTGTTTTTGTTTCCCAAGTTCTGAGGTAAAAGGCACATGCTACCATGCCCCACCAAAATTTTAATTGAGTGTTTTGCCTGTATGTATATATGCACCACATGCCTGCACTACCTGGGAAGTCCAGAAGAGGATATATGTTCCTGTGAAACTGGACTTAGAGATGGTTGTGAGCTGCCATGTAGGAGCTGGGAATTGAACCTGCATCCTCTGCAAGAGCAGCCAGTGCTCCTAACCATGGTCCCCTTTCTAGTTTCATGAGTCATACACCCTTCACAAACACACACACACACACACACACACACACACACACACACACACGCACGCACGCACGCACGCACACACGCGCGCACGCACAAACAAATTCTAAGTCCCACATATGTGAGAAAGCATGTAGTATTTATCTTAGAATCTGCCGTCTGGACTATATACCCAGGAGTAGTATGGCTGAGTCATATGGCTCTATTTTCAGTGTCCCTTAGAAACCTCCATAAGCATGGCCATTGTCTATCCACTTTATTATCCTATTTCTTTATTGGAGAACTGTGCCATTCGGTATTTAACATTTGTAGTTGTGTATATGTTCTAGATATGAATCCCTTCTCTGATAGATGCATCTTCCACTTTTGACTTTTCACATTTTCTCACACTATTTTATTTTACATGAGCCTTTCTGATGAGATGCTGTCACTTAATCCGTGTCTTTCCCCGTGTGGTTAGGGTATCCCCCAACTACTGTTAGGTCGATGGTGGACAGACGTCCTGGTGTGTTTACTTGCAGTAGGGACACTGTACATCTTCACTCCTGTTCTTGATAAGGTCCGGCCACAGGGCACCACAGCGCTGACTTGGTGACTTGGAAAGATGTAACATAGTTTTTTTTTTTTTTTAGGAGTCAATATATTAGTAATTAAGCAGTGAAGTAAGGAGGAGATTGGAAAAAATAGAAAAAGAGGGAGTAAAAAGAAAAGAGGGAGTGTATGGGTGAGAGGTTGCATAAATTATACAGAAACTATTATAGAGTAGGTATGGGGAAGAAAGGTTAGTTGAGAAAGCCTATTCAAGAGAGATACATGCTGACACAGAACAATTAAACAAGCTGCTAAAGTCCAAACAAAAATAAACTACAAAAGGAACAATAAAATACAAGGTACACTCTCAGTCGGTATCGCTGCCTAGCTGGGATGAACTAAGTTTCCCCCTGCCCTCCCACTATCTCTTGTAGTGGCATTAGCAGGTGGGATGAGGGCTAGAGTCTCAGTAATTCACACTAGTTTAGTGGGTGTGTCCCTCTTGCTGCCAGAGGATTCCGGGTGGGACTCCACTTCTGCTGGAATTCCCTAGTCTCACACCTTGCCCTCCACCACTTGTCATTTACAGCTTCCTTTCTGTGTTGGAGTTCATGGTCTCCATGTGGGGCTTCCTGAGACTGACACTGTGGGGGTGGCTATGAGGCTCACCTTAGCGGCTGGGCATTCCCTTTTCTGGACAGCACATTGACAGGCATGGCTTGAGGAGACTGTCTGGCATCTTTCCCCCCTTTATCATGTTGTCGCGGGGCCCAGGCAGTGGTCCCGGTGGTTTCTTCTGCCATTTACTCCAGGGTGCCGGTGGAGAGCCTCCGCGTCAGGCTATCTGGCCACACTGCTCCACCCATCTCTACGTGTGGTGCATCCATGCCCTGGCTAGACTTCCTCCACATAACTCTTTATGCAGCGTCCTCATCCAGGAGAGAACAGAGCTTCAGTTATCTGCTCCTGGATGCTTTTCTGTGGAGTATCTCACCGAGGCTTGTTGCTTTTCTCTTCTCCTCTCATAGGAGTAGAGTCTTGTTTTTTTCCCCTGTCTTGTTTCCCCTCTGCATTGCACAGAGGCAGTTTCTAATCTACTATTTTATTCTGAAGTCCTATATAGGAAATTAATTGTTAACTGCAGATTAACACATACTAATGTTTTCAACAAATTTTTTTAATTAAGGAAACTTTGAACATTTATTTTCCCTAATCATTGCATACCATTTCTGCAAAATAAGGTTTTAATTGCTCTGGTATACTGCTTATATGTATGTTTGCATATATATATGTATGTATATATACATATATGCAATATATATACTTATATATGCACTTGTACAAAAGGAGGAAATTTTAAAAACTCCTCCTTAAAACCATTTTCCCCTTTGTAGATAATATCATTCCCACACCCACTGAGAACTTAAGACCACCTATAACAAAGAAATTGTTTCAGCAACAGAGCCAACTATCTCTAAGATGAGTTCCCCAGGAGACGGTTGCCCAGATACTCACCAAAGGTATATGCATGCATGCTAATCCTGTGTAGGATGCAAATTGTACAGCTTGAGTTCTTTAAGACTCAAATGATTTGCTCCTGGGATACTCTTCTCTGGCTTCTTTCAAACAAAACCCCACAATTGTTGCTATTTCAACTTAGCGTGTCCCTGACCACCCGAGATCCAAGTGTGCATGTCCAGATGCATGAGATGTCTGTTCTTAGGTGCCTACTTATCTTCTTGCTTAAAGGATTCAGGTTTTACCTCCCAAGACATTGGAATTCATTGAAGTTTCAATCTACGTGATGTGCCTGGAGCTTGGTGTCACAGTACAAGAATACCCAGTGACCATAAATGTTTCAAAATGGCTGACATCATTTTCTTGTGGTTATTAAACACCAGGAAATAACAGGGAGTACACACAAGTGTATCTTGAATATTTCTTTTCTCCAAAAGTTTTTTTTAGCACTTTCAGGTCATCTTTCTCCCTCCTCTCTTTCAATCTGACATCACAAGAATCCTAATTCCTCTTTGGTATTAACACTTTGCTTCATGGAGGTTAGAGAAGGGAAAGACTTTGAAGGTTCATTGCTGTTAAACTTTTCACCAAGTAGCAGCCAGCAAAAAAGTTGGACAGTCCCATGTGCTATTTCCCATCAATGATTCTATGTCTGTCACCATACAGTGACTGATGTTAGTCTTAAAGTCATCTTTTCAAGTTCTTTTTTTTTTGATCAAACCCATGCTGCTCACCTTTTAGAGCATCTGGCAGTAGTCAGACACCTTTCCTGTCTCCCTCCATAATCCCGATGACCTGTTGGTGGTATTTATACAACAAAGCCTACGGTACCCACAGACTCTGGTCACAGATAACTAGACTCAGACATAAGCTGGATCAATCGGAATTTCTTACCAGGGAAATTTTGAAAGGGGATTGAGAGGCAGTTCTTTCACCATTTGGATCCATATTTTGTTAAGTTCAGGTTCTGTTTGTACTGGCAGATGTCAGAGGAATCACTTATAATGTTTAGAGTAAGGGCAGCCTCTTGGATCTTCATATCTTCATTCAGAAGGGTCTACCTCTCTAGAGTTTCTATGTGGTTTGCAGGATTTAGTGTAAGTTCATCATTCTGTAGACTCAATTATGCCATCATTAAGGCTCAATTGGAAATCTTAATTATCTGGGTTTTCCAAGGCCCTTTATTCCTCTTTTAGTACTCATAGCCCTGACAGAGCCATCAGGAAAAAGAAAAATCTTACAACCCTCATATTTCTGTTCATTCAGCTACCATTGGAACCCCCATGGCTCTGCATCTTCTTTTTGTGACCCCCATTCCTTACCACCACTCAGTTGCTAAAATCCCCCCACCATGCCTTCTGGAACTGTTGGTCAGTCATCAGCACAACTCCATATCCTCACCACTTTTCTGAAAATTCCACCATTTTTTTCTGACTGGTATAGTTTTCCCCAGAAGTCACATTTTCTCTCACATCCCTCCTGCCTTTTCTGGGATGCAGGTAAATATCTTCCTTCTCATTGATTCATCCAGAGCCTTGACTCGTTGTCTTTGTTAGAGATCTCTAAAGCTTGCTTTCCTATCAGATCCCACTGTCCACTCCTGTTCTGTCTCTCCTCCTTCAGAGACTCCTGGATCACTGCCCTTTTTCAGAACATTCTGGAAACATACACCTTAACGATTTCAAAACCCAACTCTCTCTACCTCTCTCTCCTCTTGTTCTCCCACAGAGTGGTTTTTTCAAATCTTATTTTCCTCCTGGTGGTACAATAGATGTAATGAATTTGACTCAGGATTTCTGGGGGAATTATTAGGTGATGCTGAAAAAGGATGCTGTGGAAAGATGCCCTGAAGTGCACCTTAGCACTTTAAATTTGGAAACTGTTCCTTAAATAAAACCCCATGGGCTGGACCAAAACATGTCTTTGTGGACCTGCTTTTGTCAAGAGATAGGAAGGTGGTGAGGCTGGGAAGATCTCTGGAACAAGAGCAGGGAAGCCTGGAAGTCCCAGGATAGAATTTCTTCAGCTGAAGCCAGAACAGTTAGAAAGCCATAGGAAATGTGGAGATAGCTTGCTAAATGAAGCACCTGTTACACATGGAGCCCTGAGTTTACATCCCTAAAATCCATATAAAAAGAGAGAGGTATGCTGGAGTGCACGTGTGACCCCATGCTGGGGGTGTCAAGACAGAAGGGTGCCTGAAGATCAATGGCCAGCTATTCTGATGATCTTCAAGTTCAGTGACAGGCTCCATTTCAAAAAACAAAAGTGGCTATCTGTCTATCATCTATCTACGTATGTATGTATCTATGTATCACCTTTCTATCTATCTATCTATCTATCTATCTATCTATCTATCTACCTAGTTATCCACCCATCCTCTGTCTTCTATCATATCTATCTATCTATCTATCTATCTATCTATCTATCTATCTATCTATCTATATTTACATCTATATCTATGTATCCATACATCTATGTATCCATATATCTGTGTATCTATGTATCTATCTATCGATCTTCTATATCACTATATATCTATATAGCAGAATTCATTTCAGCTATCTGCACTCACAGAACAGAGCCAATCCCCATCCCACTCCCCAAAAACTGTTCACACAACAGTGATGCTGGGAATCCCCAAGAATTATGGAACTGGTAAAAAGTCAACCTGGAGCAAATTTAGGAAGACAATACAACAGAACTATAGCAGCTTGGAGAAGAGAAACACCACTAGGTTAGGGATTTCATTATCATATATTACTGCCTAGCTCTCATTCCCCCTACAGCTATTCCCGATCTCCACAATGTTCAAGGTCAATGTAGCAGGGCGGTGCTGTCTGCTCATGCCTTTTAACGCTTTGCATTTTCTTCTTTTTCTGTTCTTTTTACCTCCCTTCCCTTTTCTTCTTCCTTTCTCATACACTATACATTTCCTCTTCCAGATACTTCTGTTAAAGCCCAGAGGCAGACATTGTTTACAATATCTGAGTATCTTTCTCTGCTCCTTGCCTTTTTAGTCTACTATTAACCAAAACTCCCATATCTCTACTTCCTTTCCATTTTTCCTTTGCCTCCATCATTCCCATTCCTCTTCCACTTCCTATTTAGCAGCTGAACACTAATCACTAGTGTGACTGCTTACTGATATTTCTTTTCTTTTTCTTTCCACTCATGCCTACAATAAACAGCATACTAAAATTCATGGTACTATCTCTAAAACAATGAGTACTTAACAAATGTCTCTCTTGTGGTTAACTGTTACTCAATCAGCAGGCTGTATTAACCGTGGAATAGGGACATTGCTGCAGAGAGTCCTCAACTTACAGAGTTGGACTAGCAATAGAGCCTAGGACCAGGGACACCAGTCTTGTGGAGGAACACATCACCAGGACCCCGCTACAACCTTGTCTCTCCTTAACCTTGCAAACACTTTCACTGAAAAGAGAGATGTCCCAAATTAAAGGAAAAAAAAAACCAGTAATAGATGTGTGTGTGTGTGTGTGTGTGTGTGTGTGTGTGTGTGTGTGTGTGTGTTGGGGGGCGGTCTTAACCAATCCTTTAACTCCAGATGAGTAAATCCCATTCCCAAAATTTAAGTAACATGAAAAACCATGACACTGTCTGCACCAAAAATTATAGAGAACCCCATGGAAGAGGGAGAGGAAGTATTATAGGAGCCAGAGAGTTCAAGGGCATCACAAAAAGATGGCCCACAGAATCAACTAAGCAGGGCTCATGGGTTTCACAGAGACTGAAATGAGAATCAGGGAGTCTGTACGGGTCTGAACTAGGTCCTCTGCATATATGCGATGGTTGTATAGCTTGGTGTTCTTGTGGGACTCCTGACAGTGGGGGTGGGGCCTGTCTCTGACTCTTTTGGCTGCTCTTAGAACCCTTTTCCTCTCACTGGGTTGCTTTGTTCAGCCTTGTTATGAGGGGAGGTGCCTAGACTTACTGTAACTTGTTACACCATGTTTTTTTTTTTTTTTTTTTGATATCTCTAGGAGGGCTGCTTTTTCTTTTGACAGGAGATGGGGGAGCAGTGGACCTGGGGGAGGGAGGAAGTGGGGGTGGGTTGGAGGAGTGGAGGGAGGGGAAACTTCAGTTGGGATGTAATATATAAGAGAAGAATAAATGAATAAAATTACCAATCTGGTAGCAATGACCATTGATGAAAACAACTTATATAAAAATTCAGATATAAAATTAAGAATGATCATGAATGTGCTCATTTAAAAGAGGATACACCATTGTCTAAGAGAACAGAAGAAGTTAAATGAAATAAGGAAGTCAATTCATGGTATGAAAATAGAATTCAATAAAGAGATAAAAATACTGATGAGGAACCAAACAGAAATTATGATGGAAATGAAAAACATAATAGTTCAAATAATATACATTATACATACTGAGCAGGCTGTATTCAGACATATATATGCATATACATAACAATGTAAAAAAAGAAGCTATGAATTTGAGAAAGGGTGAGGGGATTGCCTGGGAGGGATGGGAGGGAGGAAAGGGAAGGGGAAAATGATGCAATTACATTATAAACGCAAAAAAACCCCAGAAGATAATATTTTTAAAATAGTAGTTTTCTTTCTTTCTTTTCTTTGTTTTTGTTTTTCGAGACAGGGTTTCTCTGTGTAGTTTTGCACCTCTCCTGGAGCTCACTTGGTAGCCCAGGCTGGCCTCGAACTCACAGAGATCCGCCTGGCTCTGCCTCCCGAGTGCTGGGATTAAAGGCATGCGCCACCACTGCCCAGCTCGTAGTTTTCTTTATTAAAAGCTTCCATTATGTTGAGTGCAATGTGGAAAGTGATTCCCGAGGCACCTTCAGTTAAAAAAGATCAGTGGAAACCCTCAGCAATAGAGTAGATCATGTGGAAGACAGAGTGTCAGTATTTGTTTGATGATAAGGTAGAGAAACTGTTAGTCAAGATTAATGCTAAATCTTTAAAATACATGGATGGAACATGCAAGAACTTTGAGATTCCATGAACTGTGTATATAGAAGAGAAAAATTTCATGCCAAAAGTATAGACAATATTTATAACAAAATCATAGAATAACGCTTCCCAAATGTCAGAAAAGACAATTTTATTCAGATATATAGAACACCAAGCAGAAGATGACAACACTCAAGTACAGAACAAAGAAAGTATTTAAAGGCTGCAAGAAAGGCAGAACCAACAGAACAATCGGCTTTTAAAATGAAACCTTAAAATGGCGCATCATGGCACATTTCAAACTCTGAAATATGTAACTACCAACCCAGCTTAACATATCTGAAAAACTCTCTCTCTCTCTCTCTCTCTCTCTCTCTCTCTCTCTCTCTCTCTCTCTCTCTCTCTCTCTCTCTCCCTCCCTCCTTCCCTCCCCCAGGGAAGCAAAAACAAGATAAAGGAAATGTGACCATCAAGTCAATACTACAGAAAATACTGGAAGGGAGGAAACACTTTGGACTGACGAGAAAGATGAACAGATTCATGATGCTTCAGCAGAAAAAAAAGTGATTCTAATACTCATTAAGCAAAGGAGGTCTAAGAAATTACCAAACACTCTAAAATAAAAACAAAATGTCAGGAATCAGTGCATACTTTTCAATAATAATTCTGAATATTAGTTATCTCAGTTCCTCTGTCAAAAGATACAAACAGGTTGCATTGGAAAATAGGATCCTTCCTTTTGTTGCCTCCAAGAAACAGATCTCACCATTAAAAGCAATATGATTGTACTGTTTTGAATGAGAATGGCCATCATAAGGTCATGTTTGAATACTTGGTTCCCAGTTGACAGAACTGTTCTAGAAGGATTAGGAGGTGTGGCCTTGTTGGAGGAGGTGTGTCACTAGGGGCAGACTTTGAGGTTTCGTATACTGGTGAGATTCCTAGTGCTCTCTTGTCTCATGGTTGTAGATCTAGATGTGGACTCTCAGGTGTGTCTTCACTCTGACATCATGGACTCTAAAGCTCTGAAACCATGAGCCAAATTAAACTCTTTCTTTTGTAAGGTATAGTGTTTTATCACAACAATAGAAATGGAACCAAGACAATGGTCATACGATTTCTTTCCTTATGTCTATGTGTTATGGTACACATTTTAAATGTATGTATGTTGTGTTAGTCAGGGTTTCTATTGCTGTGAAGAGACACCATGATCAAGGCAAATCTCATAAAGGAAAAACATTTACTTGGGATGGCTTAGATTTTCAGAGGTTTAGTCCATTATCATCATGGTGTGTCATGGTGGTATGTAGGCAGATATAATGCTGGAGAAGGAGTTGAACATTGTATATCTTGACCCCCAGGTAACAGGAAGTTTTCTGAGGACTGGGTGTTGCTTAAGCATATATGAGACCTCAAACATGCCTCCACAATGATACACTTCCTCCAACAAGGCCACACCTACTCCAACAAAGTCACAACTCTTAATAGTGCCACTCCCTATGAGCTTATGGGGGCAATTACATTCAAACAACCACATATGTTGTATAATCATAGTATTTCTGTATATGATCTTCTTAACGTCTTCTAAATTCTAAAATTTAGTTTCTAAGAATTTTGTTAAAAGTTTTTCTATGTTCACCATGGAAATTGGACTCTTCTTTTTAAAAAAAAATATTTATTTTTGAGATTATTACATCATTTTCTCCCTTCCTTTTACCCTCTTTGTAGACCGTTCCATATGCCTCTCCTTGCTCCTCTTCAAATCCACGGCCTCTTTTTTCATTAATTGTTGTTACATATATAATTATATATGTATAAAATATAAATTTCTCAGTCTGATTAATGTTGCATGTATGTTTTTATGAATGACCATTTGGCATTGGATACTTCCTGGGAAAGATTATTTCTTTTACTCTCAGCTTTCCTTAGTTGTCTGTAGTTCTTTGTGCAGTGTTGGGGCTCATGATCTTTCTCTTATATAGTCTTATTCTCCTTCTTTTGTGTTCCTGTCATGTTTTGATGTAGGATAATGCTAGCTTTGGAGAATGCATTGGTAGTATTCCTCCCTTTTCTAACTCATAAAATGGTTTGTGGGCTGGGCAGGTGCTGTCATCCCCCTGACACTCTTCAAACTGTACCCTTGCAACAGCTAATGCTCAAGCTGGGTATTGTCTTCCAAATATATTGGGAGTCTGGGAGGGAAATACAGTATCAAGATCTTCAGAAGCAGAGGACCTTTCAAGACTCTCTCAGTTTGTATTCTACTGCTGTGAAGAGACACCATACTCATGGCAACTCTTATAAAGGAAAACATTTAACTGGGGCTGGCTTACAGTTTCAGAGGCTTTATCCATCATTGTCATCATGAGAAGTGTGGTGGCATGCAGACAGACATGGTACTGAGAGTTCTACATCTTAATCTGCAGATAGCAGAAGAGACTGTGTACCACACTGTGGGTAGCTTGAACATATATGAGGCCTCAAAATTCTTCCCCACAGGGTCACACTTCCTCCAACAAGGCCACACCTACACCAACAAGGCCACACCTCCTAATTGTGCCACTCCCTATGGACAAGCACTCAAACACATTATTCTATGGGGACCATTGTAGCTGAAAGTTTTCCTGTGTCCCACCCGGTCCACAGCTGCTTAGACCCAAGTAAATACACAGAAGCTTTTATTAATTAAAACTGCTTGGCCATTAGCTCAGGCCTACCACTGACTAGCTCTTACACTTAAACTCAGCTCATTTCTGTAAATTTATGTAGCCACATGTTCTGTGGCTTTACCTGTGTGCCATTACATGCTGCTCCCTGGATGGCAGGCTGGCATCTCCTGACTCAGCCTTCCTCTTTCCAGAATTCTCCTTGTCTGCTTATCCTGCCTATACTTCCTGTCTGGCTACTGGCCAATCAGCATTTTATTTATCAACCAATCAGAGCAACACATTCACAGCATACAGAACATCCCACAGCAGACCATACTTATTTAAACCACCACAATGACCTCCCAAGTATTCACCACTCTTTTTGAGAGATACAGCTGTAGATATCAAGTCAACTACTGGAGCTGCAGAGTTTTAGGGTTCTACAGCAGACAGATGCCTCCAGAATTTACCATATTCACTGATCCCAGGCTCAGGATGATCAAATGCTAGACCTATTCTCTGTTGATAAGATCTGTTCTGTGTATTTTCTTTTATTCTATTATTCTCCTTTACCAGGACATACTGGTGCAGCTTCTAGCCCTCCCTCCTACTTAGAAGTCTGAGGCTAACTGTACTTAGCCTATACTTAACCTTTTTTTTTTCTAATACAAATATCTTGAGGTCTCTTCAGTTGACTTTGTTTTCTGTTTCTTTTTTTCTCCATTTTCACACACTATTGTTTAGGTTTTGTTTTTTAAATTTGGAGAAAGGATCTTACCCTGTAAACCAGGCAGGACTGGATCTTGATATAGGCTAGCCTTGAACTCATGGTCTTCCTGCCTCAGACTAGAGGGACTGCTCCTCACAGCTGTGTATGTTGTTTCACCCTGGTAATTTTAGTGGCATGCTTTAATGTGAATACTTGACATCCTTTTATTATAGCAGAAGAAAATCTGCAGATTGTTGGCAAGATGCCTTATTCTTGAATCACAGCACTCAAGAGTCTGAGGCAGGAGGATTGCTGAGTTTGAGAGTAGCTTTGGTTATACAGTGAGTTTCAAGTCTGCCTGGACTACAGGGCAGTCCTGTCTCCAAAATCCAAAACCAAACATAGGCTGAGTCAGGAGAATTGTCTTAACTCAGGACTTTAAGATCATCTTGGGGTATATGATAAGGTGCCCCCTCCATAAAAAGAGAAAACATAAGTAAAAGAGTATTATCATAGAGTTTTAAAAGATACTGGCATTAAGTTTTCAATTTTATGGACAAGGGCACAAAAATGATTGTTATGACAAATAGAAATAGGCATGCGGGAGAAAAATTTTAACATCGAAAGACAAGTTTTTCTATAAAAATTAACAGAAGCAGTAGGCTACAATTAAGCAATATTTGGCTTCATACAAGACAGCAAGGATTGATCTTTTATACTTATTCGAGTCAATATATATTTGGCACATTTCCAGAAAGATTTTGGCTGGGAACAAAAGCCTACAAAGAGGTTTAAATACTATGGTGCTGACATGAAGTGACAAATGCCAGGCCCTTCTGTCTGTCACTCTCCCAGGCAAAGAAAACAAAGCGGGGACCCAAGGGAAGAGTGGCATGACCACGAGAACACACAATTTTCTGGCTTTTGTCATGATGTCACATGGTGTGTTTCCTTTAAGATATGCTTTTTGTGTTTTCTACAAACCTCTCACGGATCTAGGGGCAGGTGACAAGCATTTTTCTGGAAAAAAAATAAAATAAAAAAATAAAGACAGTGATGAAATTTAAAAATATATCCCTTAATCAGTCATATTGTGTGACATGAGACCTGTCAGCATAGGCAGAATGCTGATATGGTAGGAGAGACACGGAGAGGAGCGGGAAACTTCAACCTTTCATCAGCAGTACTTGGGCTCCGAGCTGGTGGAGAGCAGAGCTAGACTTTGCAGGCCGATTCCTCTTTCAGTACCATTTGTAGCTGATAAAAGATAAGAAGGAGGTAAGAGACTGGAAAGGGAAAAAAAAAAGAACCAACCAAAAAACAGTAAGTAGCAAGTGGTACAAAATACTGTTTGGCTATTTTATCCAGGGTTTCTTCAAAATGTTTGAAGAAAAATTGCCAGAGTCGGGTAGCTGTGTTATTGATCATCGAAGGACATGTGACATGACACCAGCCTTCACCGAAGTGCTCTTTGGATTTGATCATGTTGCGGTCCATGGTCCAACACGGAGTGCTGCTTACACAGTACAGGCTCGCTACGTATCCGAATGAAGTTCTCACCTGGTCTTTGACACCATCGATGAATCACTCAGGTGTGTGACCTGTGAATATCACATCCGACTAACTTAGGATGCTTATTGCTTCATTTTTCTGAAAACTTTACGCATCTGCAGGCAAAAGTAGGTAAGTTGTCAAATGACGTCATTAAGAGTCTTTTTGTACCTTTTGGTTCCACTTTTCTGTGTTTCCTATTTTGGCAGACAGTTTTCCCCTACGTAGTGGAAAACACAGTACCTAGTAGATTCAGGATCATGTCTTAACAGCTCATGAGCGCCAGTGTTAAGAGACCATCTCTTTCTCAAAGTTCCAGCAGAAAATTTCACTTATTCTTCTTGAACCAATTGTCACTAGAAGAGGAAGGAAGGACTGACCACTCAGGCTGTGTCCAGTCCCCATTTCAGGAGTGAGGTTTGGCATCAGAAGGATGGAGGCCTAGGACTCTGTCAAACCCACACAAACAACAGGCTGAGTATAAAGGGCCTAGTATGCCTATGGAAAATGACTGCCACAATCATCCTGCCTTACCATCTCTGGTACAACCCATGCTCTTTATTGTCAAGATGTCTCCAGACCCATAAGGGAAAACACCTGTGTGTGAATAGTTAAATACGGAATTACAGTTAGAATGTTTAAGCAATATCTTCAAAGTACAAATACCTTATTTTAAACCTTCTCTGAAAACATACATATACAACACACATATACAAACCAGTGCTGTTTGCACAAATCTTACTGATTGTGCATCAGTTTCTACTCTTCAAATTAAAAAAAAATGTCTAGAAAAGTTAGCAGGACACAGAACTGTATGACCAGACCACCTGTGCCACAGAATCATCGAATTATAACTAGTGTCTACATGTAATAGATTGCTTTACACAACATTTTTACTGCGAAGCAGAGAGATCTCTCAGTGTTTACCCAGTTAAAACAGGACAATCCCACAATAGATTTAATAGGGAACATTTAATATGAAGAAATCCTAACTATGGCAGAGGTTAGTATTCAAGGGGTGGCCAGTCAATATCAGAAAGCCTAAAGACTAGAAGCAGAGTCTGAGGAGCAGTCTCACCGCACGGAGATTGAGTTAGGAAGCTCAAGGGACAGTACTCCCCCAGCTTCATTGGAAAGGCTTCACTTCACGTCTTGGCTCATTGGATAAAAGAGAAGTTACTATGATGTCACAGAACAGCACTTCCTGGGGAAACGCCTTTCAGAGAGCCAAGGAAAGTTGTTCAGGAGGTCTCTGTTGTCTAACAGTGTCCTCGGAAACTGAAACATTCTACCCTGCAAGGAAGCTCCATAAACAGGAAGGTAAACTGCTCAAAATAGCTCCAGGCAGTCCCTGAAACTGACAAGATTCACTAGGTCCCTCCATGTCAGATTAAGTAATAAAAGCGGAGAGTTCCACGCAGACAAGACAAGATGCAAGGAAGGCTCTGGAACCAGACCAGCTGCCTGAAAGAAGCAGAAACCAGCCGAGCTGCGTGAAACAGGTTAGACCAACTGAGGCACCCCGAAAGGACCCTCTCCATCCTGCTGAGCTGCCTGCAGGCTGTGCAGTGTGCTCCAGGTTCCCCAGCTTCTGTGAGCTGTCACTGGTGCTGGGGTGGGCATTGGTGATGCAGCTGTCGTTGAGTCGTTTCTGCTCCTGTAACTCCTCTGCACTTTGTCCCATGATGGGCTCCCTATTTGGCATGAGTAGATGTGTGTGTGTGTGTGTGTGTGTGTGTGTGTGTGTGTGTGTGTGTGTGTGTGTGTGTGTGTGTGTTGCATCTCCCCAGGAAAAGTTTTGTCACACAAGTGTCTCCCAGGAGGCACCCCACAACAAAAACACATACTGGGGAAAAAGAGCTTTCTAGTCTCATTGTCACTTTGCCTTTCAGGAACTGGACGTGGCAGATGTCACAATGTCACAATCCTATAGGAATTAGAGACCTCCTGCCACAAAGAATCTGGAAGGGGTGGAGAACTGCAGGTAGGAGCTACTGCCCGAGGACTACTAAGGACTGTGCACAGCAGACACCGGACACCGGTACTGCCAGGACTTCAGGAGGGAGGTCTGGGAGAAGCTGGGAATGAAAGGAGCAGGAAGCTGCTGAGTGTGAGACCTGTGATCAGGAGACCAAAATCAAAACAGGAGCCACGTTGTTATGCATTGTCATGAAGTCTCCAGACCTTACAAGAATACGTTTCTGTTCCCTGGGCCAATACTATCCTGCGTGTTTTTCAACCTAGGCTAGACTTGTTACCCCATGATGTACACCCACCCCTTTTGCCTTGCTAAGCCCCTCAACAACTGTGATGACTCCCCTATCACGTGGTATGTTCTTGCATTTATCTATCCCACAGGCAGCCTTGAGCCAGAGTCCGATACTCGAACAGCTAATTATCTCAAAAGCTGTTGTCTGTTAATCCTAACTCTTCCCCCATAAAATGGATCTCAAAAGCCAGCGAGGGGCTGCTTTCTGAAATCCTGACTTGGGCTCTGGGGAGGGGGGCAGTCCTTTGGGAAGTCCCCCGTGCGTGCACCTCTAAATAGAGTTTGTTTTAATCACAGTCATGGAAAGGTTTTTTATCTCGGGTCTAACAGAGACAAGACCCTTTTCTCTCGGTGAGTGTCTTCATCAGCTCGTACCCATAGAGCTTCATAGAAGAGAAACATATTTTAAAAGTCCTAGATCCGTTTTCCTAAAGCAAAACGACCATGTAATCTCATAACTGAGACTCCATACACACACACAACTGGATAGAAGCACTGCTTATGTTCATTTTGGTGCTAGGCATGTGCACACCTTCTTCATAACCATTGTTTTCTTTATTTTTCTTTTTTGGTAGAGATGGTGAGGATGAACATACAGCTCTACCTCTCAGGAGTTGGGGTGTGCACTGTTCTTCTAAACATCGCTGGGCCAGCTAGCTATAAGGGAAGAAAGTGAGAAATGACCAACCAGGGTGGATTTTAGAGGCAGGAATCAAGTTTCAGTTGTTATTTATTCTGTAGAATCATTTTGGTAATGATCCAACGACGTTATTTCCACATTACTGTTAGAGAGAATGACTTTGAGTTTGCAGAGATGGTTCACTGGCAAGTATGCAGACCTGAGTGTGAATTTCCAGTACCAGCTAAAAGCCTGACATGGCTGCTTGGGTCACTAACACCAGTGCTGGGCTTGGGAAAGGTGGAAACAGGCAGACACAGCCCAGAAGGTTCAGCCTGAAGCTTCAGGTTCCACAGAACTCTAGGGAAGACCTACAGCATTAAGTGAAGTGAGTTTCCCCTCCCTCTAAGAACAGTGCACTCATTCATTGGGGTTTCTTACTTTAGAGAAGCAATGAGAATACAGTACTGATCCCATAGGCTTCTTCAGTTACTAAATAGCTTATGTTGGGCTTTACCTTTTTATCGGCAATACATATTCAATAAGTTGATTATAATTACAATAATTAGATTAAAATATTAAAAGATTTTTGGGTGTTTTTATAGCAGAGATATTAAATATGTTTTGAGATGACTATGCAGTCTCATAAGTTTCTTATACTTAGAGTTTTGCCTCTTCTTAAATTGCAATAAAAAGCCAGAGTACTATTTATATTCTCCATGGAAAAGACTCATCATAAGTAGAAATGCTAATGTTCTCTATACTAAATTTATATTATAAATTCTTCAGTATCTTTATCTAATTGGGCATTTTCTATTAAAGAAAGCATTTTTTTTTAAATCATAGATGAGACTAGAAATTATTACTTTGGCCACCAGATGGAGCCAGTATTATTTCAGAAATGAGATGGATACTGATAATTTTCACACTTTTTCATTGTCTACTAATTCAGGAGTTATATTTGATTCTGAGGTTAGTGAAGGATTCCAGAATTAGAGCTCATTAATGAAATATGTTCTCATTAATTGAAAGCTATGTCCATCATTTCCTACAAAGAATCATCTAAACTTCTTAGGAGTAAAATGAAGGGATTAAGACGACACAGAGTGGAATTCTATAACACAGGCTGGGATTGTTCTGTCCATGTCGTTCAGATGTCATTGTGGCATCTAGAAATCATTCTTTGGTGTCTCATTTTTCATCATCACGGAGTTCAGTGCTGTTGTTATATATGAGGATTTAAGGTATATTTTAGGAACAAGAAGTATTAATTAAGACAAAAAAAATGAGATTCAAAGGACTCTTAAAATGGTTTCAATTTTGAAAGCCTAGTGAATATCTGTACAGAGTAACACTGAGCAATGTTGACTGAGAGATGTAAATTTATGTGCTTGAGAGGGGAGCCTGAGGCTTCTTCAAGGCCTGAATAACCCTAAGTCAATTCCCATCAGGCAGACCTAGACGTTTTCACAAATGTTAAAGTTGCTTGTAAAAGTTGAATGTGTAAAAAGAAAAGTTTGAATGTGTAAAAATTGCAATGTGCTCAAATTAAATTTCTAAAAATGTGATATTCAGGACAACTTTTAGTATGTGGAAGAAAACACACACACATATGTAGTAATAAGCATGTATTCATGCATGTATGTATCTTTCCTTATGTTTCCTTGAGTTATACCTTTATTTTTACTTCCCATCACCTTTTCATATGCTAATTATGTCTTCCAAAAGTTGACTCATATGTGTGTGCATGTATGTATGTGTGTACTTCATGTATGTATGCCTGCATGCATATATGCATGTGTGCATGCATCCAGGTATGTGTGTGTATGCTTACATGTTTTGTGTTCTATTCACACACTCTGACTACATCAACAAGAATGTCCAATCTGACCACGGTATTACTGGTGAAAGGGACATTGGAGCTGAAAGGTACCTACTTACAGAGTAGTAGGAAATGGTTAATTTAAACCAAGACTGAGCTATCCTCTTGGGAAGATTGTGTGTGCTGGTGGCCAGGTGCTGAGGAGTTCAGCAACCTTTCAGAGCTAGCAACCCCAAGAAATGGAATCCACACAATTAGTCTAAGCCTGTAGTGTGATAATGGATTTGACAATGATTTCATGCCTAAGAGGCCAGAGGGAAGCTGTAGGTGAACAAGAGGAGAAGTTGAGTGTTTGATGTATAAGCTTAATGGGCATAGATTTGAAGTATCATGTGGTTCCTAGGTGACTATCAATTATAAT
Source organism: Peromyscus maniculatus bairdii (assembly GCF_049852395.1). Classification (NCBI taxonomy): domain Eukaryota; kingdom Metazoa; phylum Chordata; class Mammalia; order Rodentia; family Cricetidae; genus Peromyscus; species Peromyscus maniculatus. Next base: position 60,041,347 of record NC_134872.1, on the reverse strand, counting down.
ATAAAAATAAGGGTTTGCTGTTGCTAGGTTTGTATCTAAATAGAATGTCCATTGACCAGGTTAATGGAAAATAAATTCCATTCAGGGAGCTGAATCTATAAATGTGAAATTAGGGCATGAAAAAGGCTGAGAAAAAAAACACACACACACAAAACAACAATGACAAAAACCAAGGAAGTAAAGCTAAGAATCTGGACTCAGGAGTGAAACTGTGCGTTCTTAGCCATCACTGCCTTTCCTAAACTGTCTTCATTTGATTCTCAATGTCTCTTCCTCCTACTGAAAAGTAAAAGTGATACCACTGTAAGGTCTTAGGAATGATATCCAACCTCAGGTTATTTCTTTATATATATTATATAAAATTAAGAAATTTTCTACTCACCCTACATACTACCCACAGATCCCACCTCTTCCTACCCCCCAAGCCTCCCCCGATCAATCCCCACATCCTCAAAATCAAGGTCTCCCATGGGGAGTCAGCAGAGCCTGGCACACCGAGTTGAGGCAGGTCCAGGCTCTCCCCACCGCACCAAGGCTGCTCAAGGTGCCACACCTCAGGCAAGGGGCTTCCCAAAGCCTGTCCATGCAGCAGTTTGAACTAAACACCTGTCTCCTATATCCAGAGGGCCTAGTCTAGTCCCATGGGGGCTCCACAGCCTTTAGTCCACAGTTCATGGATCTCCACCAGTGTGGCTGGTCATCTCTGCATGTCATCCCATCATGGTCTCCTCTCTGTGGAATCCCTCCTCTCTTCATTCAATTGGATTCCTGGAGTGCATTCACCTCCATCAGTCAATGAATAAAGGCTCTCTTAGTCCAATCGGGTGCTGGCGGGCTCTCCCAACCTCAGGTTATTTCTTACAGGAACTACTTGAGTACCAATTGTACAGCAGAGTACAATTCAGAGGAGGTAGGTTTGTCCTATTTAAGGAGGCAGCTAGTATTCCATACTTCCACACAGTCTTCCAGGAGAGAGGTGTAGAGAAGAATGGTCACCTTCTAGACATGCATCTAGCAAGTGGCTTGCTTAGGCTTTGCTGTTCAATGGAGGGATCCTTCAGAATGTTGTTCTAGGAATGGTAGTGTGAACGAGAGTCTGTCCCACTACAACCTTCTTAAGCCCTGTTTGAGGGACAAGACTATCTCTCTGTGGCCATTTCCCTGATCAGGAACTTTGATGTGCAGAAGAGATTTGCAAATTATCTGTCAGAAATACAATTACGCTTAAAGCAGGATTTCTGAACATTCTTGACTTACCACAAAGATACTTCCTTTACTTAGAAGGTAGAAGAAACAATAGAAAGATTGGAGGCTTTAGCCTTTGAACAGATAATGTACTAGGGACAACAATCAGATTGTAAGATACAGTTCAGGGAGGGATGCTGGCAGTGTGATACCCCAGCAACTGCACACATGACCTGGATGTATGAGCTGGCTCAGATAGGAGTTCCTGAAATGAAGTGTCAGTCTTTAAGAAATATGCAAAGACTTGTGGTACCATTTTGGGAACAGGAGATTGAATTTAAGATCTTAAACATAAAGACTATACTTCCCAATACCAAAAGTGGCCAGCAACAGGAGCCCACTGAAGTCACACATCCTTGTAACACATTAGGGTTTCTTTGTTCTTATAGAGAAACACCAGGTACCTAGGAAAGCAGTTGATTCCAAACCTGGACCTAGATGATAGAAAACTCAGGCTGAGCAACGAGCATCTTGTAGTTCCAGAAAGAAAGGAATCTTTATTTTTTATTTTTATTTTTATTTTAGGATGCTGAGCATAGGGCTAAAGAATAAATGAGGACACTTAATGAGACTTTTTTTTGACCAACTTGATGATTTGATTAGAATGAAAAGAAATAAGTGACCAATCCATGAAAATTCAGAATAGTCAATATAAAGGAAAAAAATTCTAACAGAGAAGAAAAGAATATTGGTATGTGCTTTGTTTTACTGTTTTGATTAGTAGAGAGAATATCTCTATCTATATATCTATATACTATATAAAGACATATATTTCTACATATATGTAGATATAATGGTTTTGTTATGAATTTATAATCATATAGGAGGTGATGTGCTTCCTTTTTTTGTGTGTGTGAGTGAAGCAAATAGACTTGGGAAATATAAGAAGTGGCTATGAACTTTTGGTATGTTTAGGTATGCTGAACTTCCAGGTCAATTGTTATCTCACATGGATCAGAAGTGGTGGTTCACACAACTACCAAGTAGAAGAGGAAAAGCATCCTTGCTGGTAGAAGTAAGGCAATCTAACAAGACACAGGAGTCAACAACTGAGCAAGCGCTGTGTGTTGTCTTCTAGGAGGGGAAACCATAGGAGTATTTCTAATAATATAATTATAATAAAGCATATTTGAGCTTTTGATAACTTAACAAGCCAGCTCTACAGAGCAGGCTGAGTTGACTTTGAGTGAACATGCTAAGTTTTAAATAGTAAAACAGAGAGAAGATTCCCCGCTGTAAGAAATTGAGAAGAAAGCATGAAATTTAAAACTTATTGTGACTTCAATTATAAAGTCCAGATAAAGAGATAATAAAAAACAAAGCATTCAGATAGCCTGCCTGGCAGTTTATAGCCCTTTCAGTTTGGAAGAGGCAGTAGGACTTCTCAGCCCAGACTGACTGGTTGGTTGCCAAATCTTGGAGCATGAACAACCTGAGGAGTTCAGGGAGGATGGAAAGCAGGGTAGGTCAAAAATGTCAAACAAAATAAGGGGAAATATCAAACAACGAAGACATCGAGTAAAGCAACCCAGGGTCTTTATGTTTGCAAAGTAAGTGTAAATATAGAAATAAATATTATTTTCACTTGTCTGTATAGATTTTGCCTCTCAATTTTGTAGTTTAAGAATATTCAAAAGAAATAATCATGGTAGATTTTTAATTATTGTTTAAATGTTTTAAGAGATTTTAATGAAGACTTCAGTGTTTAACTGTTTCATAAAGTTATTTTTCATAGTTTTTGGTAATCAGGCATAAGTTTAAAACAGTTGACACTAGATACAATAAAAAATAATGGTGGATATTTCTTTTGAAGAAGCAAAGAACCCTTCCAGATATTAATTAACCTTTCTAATGATTAAGTTCTAATGATTAGAAAATTAGCATTTGGCTCAGAGACTACTTCAGCTCCAGCCCTGGGAAATGGGGCTATAGTGAGATGAAGCTCTCTGCCTTTCACATGTCATTTTCCTGCTTCTCCTTCATCTGAATGGACAGCATGGCTCTCCTGGGGCTGGGACTTACCTGTGGGTTGGGTGAGTGAGAAAGCAAATGGGCAGGCAGCTCAGCACCCTAATGGAGGCTCTGCGTGCTCACATTTCAACTCATGGTCCAGAAGCTGCCCATATTCTGCATCAGCAGCTTTTTCATTCAGATTCCAAAGCCAGCGCTTGATTCATTATCCCCAACGAACGGCACTTTACTCTTTTTGAGAAAAATCTTTTCCTTGGAGTGCAAAGATTTTCAGTACTGAGCACTGATGAACAAGGAGATTCTTTTGTATCTCAATAACCTCATTTTCATGGGGGAGGGGCCTCCTTTTCTGAGCCCTCCGGGAAAAGCAAGCAAATGATTTTGTTTTTCATAATGTCCCCACTGTCCTTCCTGCAGTTTGCTCACTAGAGCTAGTTTCAAAGGGTTAGGAGTTATTTTCAATAAAGGTCAAAATATTGAGGTTCCAGCTGGAACAGCGACAGAGTGGGAGAGCGAGAAAAGAGATACCATGATAAATGAAGACATCATGGGAATAGGGAGAAACAGGGTACTAGGGAAGTTCCCAGGAATCCACAAGGATGGCCCCACCTTAGACTACTAGCAATAATCGAGAGGGTGCCTGAACTGGTCTTCTCCAGTAATCAGATTAGTGAATACACCAACTGTCATCATAGAGCCCTCATCCGGTAACTGATGGAAGCAGATGCAGAGATCCACGGCCGGGTACCAGGCCGAGCTTCAGGAGTCCAATCAATGAGAGAGAGGGGGGATTCTATGAGCAAGGGGCATCAAGATCATGATGGGAAAACATACAGAGACAGCCAGCCAAACTAGTGGAAACTCATGAACTGTGAACCAATAGCTGAGGAGCCCCCATGGTACTGGACTAGGCCCTCTGGACAGGCAAGACAATTTTTCAGCTTAAACTGTTTAGGGGGCCCCCAGGCAGTGGGACCGGGATCCATCCCTGGTGCGGTGCATAAGCGGGCTTTTTGGAGCCCAGTGCCTATGGTGGGACACCTTGTGCAGCCTTGGTGCAGGGGCAGGGCCTTGGACCTGCCTCAACTGAATGTACCAGACTCTGCTGACTCCCCAGAGGAGACCTTGCCTTGGAGGAGGTGGGAATGGGGGTTTGGTTAGGGGGGAAGCCTGGGGGCCGGGAGAAGGAGGGAGGAGAGGGAGGTCTGCGGTTGGTATGTAAAATGAGTAGAAAATTTCTAATAATAAAAATAATTTTAGAAAAGGTCAAAATATTTTTTACCTTAAGTCTTGATTTGGCCCAGGGGATTTTTTTTTTTTTTTTTTTTTTTTTTTTTTTTTTTTTTTTTTTTTTTGTGATGGCCACCCGTAAGCACTGTGTGCTGCAGAATATACTTAAGAATTGTGGTCACTTTTGAGTCCTTTCCACTCCCAGGGTTCTGAAGTCACCAGAGGACAAAGAGTGGATCAGTAAACAGGAAGCAAAAATAAATACAGTGGAAGTTAAACAAGCCCCATCATTTACACAGTAGTGAGCAGGGGACAAAATAAAGCCGAAGGAAACGAGCAAGCCGCGTCTCCACTAAACACGCCAACAAATGGAAACAAGGTCTGAGGGAGGAGAGAAGAAGTCTGCCTCCGTGAGTTTGCGCCACTAAGGGTGGGGTGGTCGGTGGTCGGTAGCAACCTTTTCCTCTGAGAGAAAAAGTTCCACATTAGAAGGAAAGGAATGTTCTAAAGGGAGGCTCCTTAGGAGTCAGGAAGTAAGCAATTCAAAAGCTTCAGGAGGTCCCTGCAAGGGACCAGCTGCGCAGGCCTTTCTCTCCACCAGCTTAAGCAAGCAGTAAGGAATGCGGAGAGGCACTCTCAGATAAGCAGAGCTGCCTAGGAGACACCAAGGACGACTAAGCTGCCTGGAAGACAGAGGCCCGCTGAGCCATGTGGAAGGGGCTCAGACCCACTGAGCAGCCTGGAAGCTGTGCAGGGCGCTCCAGGGTTCCAGCAGTCATGAACCGTCATCCATATTATAGAGCGGTTTTGGTGATGCAGCTGTATTTGAGCCATAGAGATGACTCAAAACTTCATAGAAATGACTCAAATCTATAAGCAACAGCTCTCCCATATTCCTGTGAACAACCCCAGTAAAATTCATTGGTTCACCAAGTTGGGTTCTCATGGTGTTACCCTTACTCTGGTCTGTCATCAGTGTCCTGTCTGTAGTGGGTGGATGTTTATTTACATCTCTCTGGGATTTGGTCACACAACACCACCAAAGCATGTGCAGTTCCAGGGGTCTGCCTTTCTCCTGCCAGGATGGCATAATAGGGCTTTTAAAGGTCACGCTGAGGACTGAATGAGGTTGTACAGCGTATAATGGCTAATATGGTAGCTGGTGTAGTAATTGCTAAATAGATGGTAGATGCTCCTGTGATTTTCATACATGCAATATAAAATGTTCTTTTTCAAATAATCCTCAGGAAAATGAAATTCTTTCAGGTTTTTATGTTAAAGAGCACAGCCATGCTCTGAAGCTTAGTTTACTAGAAATAAAGTAATACAGTTGATTAAACTCCCCCAAATGTCTAAATGAGACCAATTTTAGATGCTACTATAATTTGATTACATAGAAATACTTGAATTCTTGGTAAAGTCAGGGTACATCCACAAGGGACAGGTCATCCACTAGAAGTGCCTTAGAAGTGGCTGGCTTTGGGGAAATTACACCACAGTAGAAACAGTGGCCATGTCTGGACCACTGAAGACCGATCTGTGCTGAGAGTGTATTCTTTCAGAAGGACTCAAGTATAAGAAGATGAGAAGAACAGCGGATTTGCAATGGGCACAATCTGCATGTTTCATTTACCCTAACCTTACTCTGAAGCAAGCCTGGTAACGGGTAACATCTTATTCTGCTTTTGGCTTGAGTAGGAATCAAAGAAAGAGAAACGGCTGATAATGGCGACCAGTTTGGCGATTGCTGGGTACCAGATGTTGAGGAAGCAACATCTCAATCAACAGGTTCACTAAGGTCCACATGGTCAGAACCATCCAAGGCCACTTTCATCCTGGAGGAAACCAGAAGGTAAAATGTTTATGGAGCAAGCATGGCCACTAAAAGGCAGAGCTGGGTTTTTTGTGTTGTTTTGTTTTCATATTGACATCGATAAGGTCTTTCTTGGCATCTCGGGCTCTCTCCTGCACAGTTCACACATACACACAGCCTTTCACAACACACACTCTCTTGTAGACTTTCAAAATACATCCAGATTATGATTTCCTAGCACTGCCATTCCCAGGAAATGACCATGAAGCCAACCATCTTGCACTTGCATTCTGAAATCATCCTTTCAGCAGCCCACAGCTGATCTCTGCTTTTGATCTTGTGTCTTTTTTTCCCCTCCTTTTCATTCGTTCTTTGTGTCTTTCATTTTCTGTATCTTCATCCCACTTGTTTCCTTGTCCTTTTATATCCACCCTCTGGCCTTGTAATCTCTCCCCCAATATAAATCAAAATAAAATAAAATTTAAGAGAAAAAAAGAAGAGAAGGGAGGAAAATCAATCTTGTCACGAAAGTTGTAGTGTGACACAGTGAGTCACACAGTAAACCCTTTTGTCCATATATCTTTCTTGCAAGTGTTCATTGTGAAGAGTCATTGGTCTATTTCAAGGCCTCTGGCTTCTGCTACACTATTGGTACTGGGTCCTCACTGGGACTTCTCTGGGTTATCCTGCTGTTGCCCTGTGTTGTGGAGATCCTGAAGCTTTGAGTCTGCAGGACCGGTCCATCCTCTCCCCTCACGTGCTCCAGAAGAAGACCCCCAGTTTTCCCACCCCTCTCATTCTGGCCTCCATCGAGTTCCCCACATCTTCCTGTAGTTGCTCAAACCATGAACTGATTTTTCCCCAGATGGAGGCCTGCAAATTCTCTTAGTTCCTCCAGTCACTTCTCAAATATCATTGCTGATCAAAAACTTCTCAGCCATCCCAGTTAACAACGCCTTCTCTTTGGTGGTTTGCATGAGGATGGCTCAGATGTTTGAATACTTGGTCCCCAGCTGGTGGCACTGTTTGGATAGCTTTAGTAGCTATGGGCTTGTAGAAGGAAGTATGCCGTGGAGACAGGGGGCAGGGTTGGGGCCAACTTTGTGGTTTCAAAGCCTCATACTTTTGTCAGTTTGCTCTTACAAAGCCTCGTGCTTACAATTCCAGATGTGAGCCTTCAGCTCCTGCCACGCCCTAAGCATTGTTCCACCATCATGGATTCTAACCCTCTGGAACCATAAACCCAAATAAACTCCTTCTTCTGTATATTGCCTTGGTCTTGGTGATTCATCATAGCAGTAGAACAATAAGTAATACACTACCCTTCCTCAAAAAAAAAATCCCAATTATTTTTTGTACAGTGTTTGTATTCATTCCTTGAGAATTTACAGTGTATTTTGATAATGTTTACCTACTTCCCCCAACTCCTCAGAGGTCTATCCACCTCTCTCCACCCCTCCCAACTTAGTGTCATTCATATGTATGTATATATCTCTCACCAGGTTCAGTTCATGCTGTCTTTATACTCACAGGTGTGGTGTCATCCCCTGGACCATGGACAACCTATGAAAGGCCACATCCCTGAAAAAAAAATTGACTTTCCCTCCCCTGGCAATCATCAATTGCCAACAGCTCTCAGCTAGGCATAGTACTTTTTGAGCCCCTCTCCCATCAACATTAGAGTGCTAACTAGATTCATCCAGTGCAGATCTTGTGTAAGCAGCCCCAACTGCTATGAGTTCATGATAACAATAGTCCTGTCATTTTTAGAAGACACTCTTTCATAACAGTTCTTCCCAATCTCTATCTCCTAGAAAAATCTTTCTTCACTCTATTTTGTGATGTTCCTGGAGCCCTGCATGCTCCCACTGGGGGCTGAGAACTTCACAACCACTTGTCCTTTGCACTCTGGCTAGTTGTGAGTCTCCACATCAACTGTCATCTACTCTGAAGCCCTGGTTCTGGTACATGGTCATCATCTCAGCAACTGAGGGCCCAAGGGCTCAGATGTGCTATGCAAATGCCCTGTTTCTTCAGAGGCTTCTCAGATGACTAAAGTAAGGCTAGCATTCTCATTTCTAATCTTGACTCCATAGTTTGTCCTGACAAGCTCTCCATTGATAGAGAGAAAAGTCTTTTATGTAAGAGACAATTCTGGCATACCAGGAGTCAGCTCTTCAAGGGTGATTTCTTGTTTTGCTGTGTTCTCCAAAGTGTTATCTTCACTCCAGTTTCTAAGGAGGGCCATATTTCATGGTATCCTATGAAGAGCCAATACCTTAGTTACCATAAACTATGAAATCTGATGACGTCCACTGCTTTCTTCAAGTCAAAATTCTCTGATATCAGGACAGCATTTTGTTTTGGTCAAACTTTTTGTCCAGATTTTAGATTTGGCGAATGTTACTATTTTATACCCTAGTGCTATGTGCTTGCTATTGTCTAATCCTTTGTATATATCATACAGATAAGAAAAAGACTGGTCCCCAAAGAACTGTCCCAAACTATAAGAAAGTGGTTGAGCACCTTAACCAGTTAGTGTCTCATTGGGCTGAAGAAGGAAGGGTAAAATAGGAAGCTCACTCATCTACCACCACCATCACTCAAATGCAAAGATAACTAAAGATCCCATTTGCTTTTTTCTGGGAGTCATAAAGGGTAAAACCAACTTCAAAATCTAAATATAACCAGGAAACACTCTATTTCAATTCTGTTTTTATTTTTCCCAGAAGTCTGCATTGGTAAGAGACAGATAGCAAGGGAAGTTGTTAGGACGTAGTGAAAATATCTAGGCAAGTTCAGTGGATACCTGCTGTTTATTTTTCTGTGTTCCACATCCTTATTTTAGATGACACATGAGGATGCTGACCACATTGTTATTTTCCACATGGGGAGGGGATGACCTGATTGAATTGGCTAATCAGAGTATTCTCTCCTCCTGAACACAGATTTGCCCAATTATTAACATGTGATCCAAATAAACACAGCATCCACTTGGCAGATTGATATGGACACTGTGGAATGTGGTGTGTGGTGCCAATCTGGAATGCTAGCTATGAGGGGAGGCCTGAGTTTGGTGGGACTGGTGAGCACCTTCTCAGAAGAAGGAAGAGAAATGCTTTGGACTTAAGCTGTCACCGAGGAAAGTACACAAAGAAGGCAGAATGAGGGAAACTTTGGTCATCTGAGTTTCCAGAGCTGGCTACGGTCAAAGTCAGCCAGCTCCTCGAGACCAATTATATGAGCCAAATGAATCTTTCTCTGCTGTCTTAAATGGCTAGTCTGATTTGGGATTTCTTTCTCTTTTGTCTGAAAGAGTCTCAAATAATGAATCAGAATTTCACATCAACATCTCCTAAATTGTTTGAGATCTTATTCAATGACAGCTAAAATTAATGGGCAAAATCATGACCTGATATTCTAAAATAATGAAGAAAATTCAAATATGCTTAACTTCATGTTTTTCCTTCTCTTTCTCTCCTCCTTTTCTGTTTCTTTCTTCCTTCTCAGCCCCCATATTTTCCCCAAAGATGATTAATGAACTGCTGCTATTGTCTCAGAAGGTAAAGGTTATGAATAGACATTCAATGTCAATAGTTAAACTTCATATTTTAAAAACTTCATATTTCCTCAGACATCAAGAAAGCTAAATAAAGTGGTATTTACCCCAACCACTCCACTACCTGACTAACACATTTCTTTTTCTAGAAGATTGAGTCACTTTTGTGTACGTTTTTGGCTGTTTGGTACTTGGTAGTGGTAGCCTATCTGAAAATTTGTTTTATTATCTGTAGTGAGAATTATGATATCTTAAGCAAGAATGTAAAATGAATACTGCATGTAAGTATACACACATTACCTGCATGTATACACACATATGCATATGCAAGCACACATACTACTTATACACATATATGGACACAAATTGCCTATACACACACATACATACATACATGTTTCCTAAATACATACACACAGGTACACATTGCTTACACATACATATACATGCACACAAAGTACCTACACACACATACATATATACTGCCTACACACATACACACTCATGCACATAATATCTATACACATACACACATACACACACATGTACACACTGCTTACACACACACACACACACACACACACACACACACACACACACACACACACACACTCTGCCTGTTCTAGGAGTAGGCGTTCAGTAAATGGTAGTTATTTTTATATTATAACTATCATATTACTTTCACCCACTATTTTTAGACTCTTGAAGGAGAATGGCATAAAGAGGTATTCTTATTCAGTCTTTAAGAATAGCTATGGAAAATAGGACATTGCTAAGTAAGCAAGAACACTTGTGTCTCTGTCTCATGCCTACATTTGCAGTAATATGAATAGTCAACAAGATGAAATTTCTTTTATGGGACTCTCCATGTTTTCTATCCTTAAGCCAATGATTTCTTGCTTTCTCTGCTCGTTTTAAAGAGCCCAACTAAAAGATAAAACCAGTCAGGTGTGTGAGCACCCGTCGTAAAGTCCAAAGGGAGAGCCTCCTTACTCACAGGTTTAGCACACCTTTCTTAGCACAGAGCAAACCAAGCTTTAATGGGTTAACTGCTCACTTGACTGCAGATGTCCCTTAAGGGAGATTGTTACTGGACCTGGTAAAAGTATATATTACTCTTTCAGCATTTCTATTCGGGATACATGTATTTTTTTTCCCAGTGGCTTAAAAACTCTAAATTTGTAAAGTACAGAGCCAGGAAGGACAGAAGGAAGCTGGGATCAGATGGTGTAGGAAGCATCACCTAATGTCATTTTATCAGCTTTTCTTAGGCTGTGCATTTCTGGTTTGTTTACTACTTCAATGATTCAATGTCAGATATATATTCATGCCCACGGCAATGTTGATCCTTAAAAATAACTGAATATTTTAAAGTACAGAGGCTTTTTTTTGTAATCATGCACCATGGCCATGAAATAACCTTTTATCTTTCTCATGCTAGGTATTCAAACAAAAACGTGTTTTTTTTGTCCAGGTTCAAGGCTTTATAAAAATGCTTTTATGTGTCTCAGTTCACTTTATCTTCCACAAAGCACTAATTGATGAAGAGTTTGTGATCATCTCGCTTTCTGTTTTAAATCTGTAAAATTTGCAGCTCTGTGCTTTTAAGTATTTTGCCAAAGGCCACAAAGTTACGAAAGGACACACTCAGGGAGAGTTTGTGCAGCACTTTTGCCCTGTCCAATTTCAAGTATGGTTTTTGTTGTCGCTTGTTTTGAGTTTTTGAACTTGAATATCATCATCTGGTTAAGAAAGTCTTGGTTTTAGTGAATGTGGTGGCAAAAAAAATCATCATTTTCATTTGAGGGAAGAAAAGCTGACTGACTTTTGTTGTTGGTTATTTTTGCTCTTTTTGGGGGGCCTGCCACCCAGGTCCCAAATAAATCACACACAGAAGCTTATTCTTACTTATAAATGCCCAGCCTTAGCTTACCTTGTTCCTAGCCAGCTTTTCTTAACTTAGATTTTTCTATCTATTTTTTTGTCTCTGGGCTTTTCCTTTTCTGTTCCTGTATACTTTTCTTTGTTTCTTGCTCTATGGCTTGCTGTGTAGCTGGGTGGCTGGCCCCTGGAATCCTCCTCTTTCCCTGGCTACTTCTTTCTTCACTCCTTCATCTCTTTCCTTCTTCCTCTTCCCAGATTTCTCCTTCTGTATATTCTCTCTGTCTGCCAGCCCCACCTCTCTCTCCTACCTGCCTTGCTATTGGCTGCTCAGTTCTTTATTAGACCATCAGGTGTTTTAGACAGGCACAGTAACACAGCTTCACAGAGTTAAACAAATACAACATAAACAAAAGTAACACACCTTAAAATAATATTCTACAACAGACCTTTCTACTAGATCTGGCTCCTACAAGACACTCATTTGCCTCTCTGTTTTTTAATTAGCAGAACTACTTGGGAATTAGTAACAGCTCATGAGTGAGGTAGGCTTCTGTCATGAAAACAAAAATATCCCAGGTAAATGATCTGTAGGGAAAGGTTTGTTTGGGCCCATTGTTTCATCCATAGTCAGCTGACCATTGGGCCAACTGAGGCAGAGCACCATGGTGAAGAACATATCATGGAGCAAAACACACATCTGTGGCATTTGGGAACCAAGAGAGAGAGGACAAGAAGGAGCCATGGATCTCAAACTCCCTTAGTTATAAACCTCCAGTGGCATAACACCCTCCCTTTGCTCTCTACCTCCTACTTCCTGAAGGTTTACCACCTCCCAAAAGGCTACACCCTGGTGACCAAGTGCCCAACACACACGCCTTTGTGGTATTCCAGGTCTAAACTATAGTAGCTAGCTTATATAGTACATTTCCTCTACTATTTTACCAGCTAAAATATCCAAGTTATCCATGGTAGAGGCATATGACTGTGTAATAATTCCAGGACACTCTTAGGATATGTGTTTAAGAGTAACTGTGAATGAGAAAGACCCATGAATGTTTTTGTATACTAAGCTATTATAAAACTTATTAAGACGGTAAAAGAAAACCATTCTAAATATGCATTACTTCTTTATCTTTTCTTCTTTTTCTTTCTGGCTGAGTACTGATAAAAACTACATGATAGGATACTATGCTGAGCTATCCCATTTGGGAGGAATTGCTCATAGGTGATACTGGATTGAAAATATAAAAGCTGATAAGTGTAGTTGGTTGTTACTTTTTATTCATTTGGGAAGCCCACCACCCAGCTCCCAAATATAATGCACAGAGGCTTATTATTTCTTATAAATGCCTGGCCTTAGCTTGGCTAATTTTTACCCAGCTTTTCTTAACTTATCCCATCTACCTTTTGCCTCTGGGCTTTTACCTTCCTCTATTTCTATATATCTTTTCTTTCCTTCTTATTCCGTGTCTGGCTGTGTAACTAGGTGGCTGGACTCTACTTTTCTCACTCTTTGATCTCTTTTCTCTCTTTTTTTCTCCCATTTATTCCCTCTGCCTGATAGCCCCACCTATTCTTTTTCCTACCTCACTATTGGCCATTTAGCTCCTTACTAGACCAATCAGGTGTTTCAGATAGGCAAAGTAACACAACTTCACTGGATTAAAGAAATACAACATAAAGGAATGCAACACATCTTTGCATCATTAAACAAATATTCTACAGCATAAACAAATGCTACACATCTTAAGATAATATTCTTCAACAGGTAATATTTTGTAATGCAATTTCTGTATAATCCTCCAACACACTTTGTCCCCTCCACCATATTTTCCAGCAAAGAACTTTTCTTTTTGCTTGATATTCAATTTCCATTTATCTAGCCAGAAAACATCAATAGCTCTTTCCCTGAAGTAAAATCTACCCACTTATCTCCCACACCAAAGATTCTGAGGAGCTGACAGACCATCTGGAGCATACCCCTCTCTTCTCAGCTCAACCTGGGTCACTTGCTTCAGCTCTATTACTCTTGAGTTTCAAGTGGAAACTGCTCCTCCACCAGGGAACACATGAAGATGTGACTGTGGTTAGATTAAGCATTTAATAACTGAAATGTCACAAGGGGGAAAGAAAAATGTTGAAACAGGAGGATTCTCTGTAGAAATAACCACCAATGATAAAGATTCAGGAAACGTTATCCAAATTGGTGATAAAAATGATGTCATATATGAAAATGGTTAAAATCCCAGATGAAGCCAAGAAAAACAAGCATTAGCAGATATAGAACTGGTCTCTTTCAGGGAGGTCCCCTGTCTTCAGAGTCCTGTGTTTCAACATGTCCTTTTACAAACTGTACTGTTCCTGTGGGCCACTGACTGTTCTCTGCCCTTGTTTTAGTCTCTTTGGGTGTGTCTCATTGACATTATCTTCTACCCATATTTCTAGTGTAGATATGTTGGGTGTGGGGTGAAAATAACTCTAGTTCAGAGACCCACCTTTTTAAAAAGCTGCTCTCACGTAGTTGTGCTTGAGAGACTGGAGGCCTCACTTGCATCAGCAAGCACCTCCTAAGATCGCTACGTTCCAGATTTACTTTATGCAATGACTAGGTAAGTTGTGGCGCTCTTGGCAAGAAGGGGATATATTTTATATTGGAGAAATTATTTTGGCCACTCCACGTAGTTAAAAGGATATTTATTTAATGGCGTAACTCACAAATTAAGTAATGGGTAGGTCGCAGGGTCTGGGAAAGGTGTAACGCAGTCCAGCTGTGTTCTCCGGAGCTCTGCACAATCCACCTTCACGGATCAGCATCCCGGCACAGAGCGTGCACCGAGATCGCGCTGGCCCATCCAGCTCTCGGGTCCCCAGGCGCCTCCCCTCGCCCTGCCTCGTAGGCGTGACAGTTGCCAGAGTCTCAATGGGGGTTGGAACTTCCAGATCCAAGCTGGAATGGCTACCCACTAAAATTTTATGCTCAAAAAACTAAAGAGCTATACAGTCAAAGCCAGATTTGGATACATTTTTATAATATTGTTTCCCAACAAAAATAAAATCTCCTATTTTCTCTTTTTTAATTTTTTTTATAGATTTATTTGTGTATTATGTATACAATGTTCTTTCTGCATGTATCCCTGCCCAGCAGAAGAGGGCACCAGATCTCATTATAGATGGTTGTGAGCCACCATGTGGTTGCTGGGAATTGAACTCAGGACCTCTAGAAGAGCAGCCAGTCCCAGTCAGTGTTCTTAACCTCTGAGCCTTCTCTTCAGCCCCAACCTCCTATTTTCTAGCTACCGATTTTCTCTCTCTTGTTTCGCTCGGAGATTGGTTGTATTTCTGGCCAATGGTGTATCAGCAAACCATGACAATAGATGCCTACTCAAAGCTCATCCCTCTATGCCTCTGCTCTTGTGATGCTTCCTTCAAATGGCCTGACGCAGAGGAGGACAGCTCCGGACTGGCAATCCTGCCATCTTGAGCTGTCTCCCAGGCCCTCGGTAGATGAATGCAGCCACATAAGACTCGGCAAGTGGAGTATTAAACAGTAAACCCACAGGGTCTTAGGAAATAACAAAGTATTATGGCTTAAGTAACTACATTTTAGAATGATTATTTAATCAATATTACATAAATGAAACAACAATCTGTAGTCCATTTGAAAAATTCACTCAAAAATGCACTTCCAAGAGACAGACCAGCTTTCCAGTCAGGAATGATACCTTTTCTAATGTATGTCTTAATTAAGAGATGTAACCAACCTGCATTTATGTATGTGGTTTTGTAATGGTTCAAAGCTCTCATGAGCAATGTCAGTTTTATAGATTTCAGCAATCCTTGCCTCAGGTTATTAGTAACTCTACTTTAAGAAATGCGAGTTACCACAAAAAAAAAATGAAAAAGGAGAGAAGAAAATAAAAATGACAACAACAGCATCTTAACATGTTGTGTCATCTTGGCCCTCCATTTGGCCCTGCCAACAGTCTCTAGTGTCTGTCACCATCAAGCCTGATTGCATCCATAATGTTCTATGTGCTTAGGAATAGTTTCTTTTTAATACATTATAGGATCACAGTGTTTGGAGAACAAAAGTATTTTGGGAGCAAATCAATAACAAGATGCACACTCAAGGGAAATTATGGGTGAGGAAACAGGATCACTTTATAACTATTTGCAGTACATCCCAGGTTAACTTTCTGAACTCTTCCAATAAAAG
Source organism: Peromyscus maniculatus bairdii (assembly GCF_049852395.1). NCBI lineage: Eukaryota > Metazoa > Chordata > Mammalia > Rodentia > Cricetidae > Peromyscus > Peromyscus maniculatus. Next base: position 60,025,429 of record NC_134872.1, on the reverse strand, counting down.
CAAAATTACAAGTCAAATTATACAGCATAGCTTTCTTAGAATTTCATGCCTGGGTTAGTATCAAACATACAGATAATAAGATTCTTGGGACAAATGAAAATTCAATTCTATTAACTCAAATTCTACTAACTCACCTTTTTATATTTTTAAAACAATGTGCATATACCCGAAGTAAATTTCACACACATACTATTGCCCTAGTCAGCAGAAAGACAAGAAGCTATCTTTTTAAAAAGCTGTATCCACTGTCTATCTGAAGAGAAATTACCCTTTAAAATAACGAGAGTGAGAGAAACATTTGGTTTTAGCTCTGACCTGCACAAAGCTTGGAAGTTACTGCAAATCTTTGGTCCCTTCCTCCCACATAAAAAAAGGAGAAAATTAAAAATTAATTTTTTTTGTACCTAAAATTCTGTTTCTCCCAGAATTTGGGTCAATGGGTGCATCCGGACTTCCAACTATGGCTTGCCTACCTTTAGAGAAACTTCTGGAAGGAACACTTCAAAGGCAATTTGAATGACTAATACAGGCTATGTCTGTGTGCCTGTGAGAATGAGATGCTGATGAGATCTGTGTCTCCAGCAGTGTCCTCAAGAACCCTTTCAGATTCTATCGTAGATACCCAGGGAAGATCAAGCAATGGTAAGGAGAGTCCTGTCTTACTCCAGTTCAGGGAAGGCCCAGGAGAGCACCTTAACAAGGCATGTAGACTGGGTGCCTTTTTTTCCTCATTCTTCTCTCATACAAAACATCCTGACCACAGGCTCCTCTCTTTCCCCTCTTTTCTCTCAGACCCCCCATCTCCCCTCTCCCCCAAATCTACTGATCCTCCAAAGTTTGTCTTCAGAAACAGGTCTCCCAGTGGGTGTTTCAAGTACATTTCTTACAGTTCTTTGGATGGATGTCTGAGGTCAAGGGCCAGTGTGGCTGGGCCATATCAAGGGCTCTCTTCCTTAGTCAACGCTGTCTCCTATGCCAGGGAGAGAGAGAGACAGGAAGAGAGGCTGGGGAATGGGAGAGGGAGAGAGAGGGAGAAGGAAAGGAAGGGAAGAGAGAAAAGAGGAAAGAAGGAGAGAGGAGAGGAAGAGGAGAGGAGATATTTCTTTGGTGTCTCTTCTTGTAACGATACTGATCTCACTAGGAGGGCCTCATTCTCAAGACATCATAGAACCTCAATTATTCCTTCCTAGATACTCATTGCCTTAAAGTAGCATCACATTAGCGATTAAGGATTTAACACATGACTTACAGTGTCGATAAAAAAGAAACCAACAACCTAACAACTAGAAAATAGATTTAGATGCTATTATATTAAAAAAACTCACTTTAAATGAGATTTGTCTAAACACATCGAATAAAAAATAAATATTATCAGAAGGCATAAAAAACACACCAAGATCCAAGTATATTTCATCCACAGGAAGTCTATTTTAAATATGAAGATTCAGATAAGTTAAAAACTGAAGGAAGAAGGAGGGCATACAATGTGAACACGTATTATAAGAAAACCAAAGCCCTTTTCAATGTCAGGCAGTTGGATTTTATAATAAGAAAGGTTATTAGAGATAAAGAGACATTGCTTAGTGGTCAGGATATCCTTCCTTAAGAAAGCATACCAATCCTGAATTTTGTACACCTAACAGCTTATTAAAATAAATGAGGTAAATACCCAACAGAGCAGAAAAGAACCAAGTGTTTTAGAGTAGATGGTAGAACATCTCTCCAAGTCCACACAAAATCGTGAAGTGGCAGCCAATCCTGTGTCTGGGGAGGGGTAAGAGAGCAGCTTTAGTTTATGCCATTTGAATTCTTTGTGTGTCTATTTTCGAAATACCTACTGTGTATTTAAAAGCAGCAAGTGAGAGAAAGAAAACAGCCTTTAACTGGGCCTGAACCAGATAAGAACTCTGCCATGCAGCTGGAGTCTCGGTGTCCTCACTGTGAAGTGTGGACTGTAGGACCCTTCCGTGAGTGCTGCAAAGATTATGTTGAGTCCGTACATCAAGTGGTATTGCAGAGCCACAGACACACCTGACAAGTTCTTACTGAGCTTTTCATCTGTTTCAGCTGTAGTTTTCAGAGGCAAAGCTCTAAGAAAGACCTCTGGTGCTTAACTTTTTCAGTGCCCCAATGATCTGAATTCTGTTGTATAGGGTAATTCCTTTATTTCCTGTCATGGATGTTCAAAGCTTGGAAACTTGGTCACATGCCACCCACTTGTGTCAGTACAACAGGCAGCTAGAGCACATTATATAAGTCATCTTAGCATCCTACAATGGTTTTTAAATTTTATCTACAATGGTATTAAAATTTGTATTACATTATTTACTTATCTGCATGTGTAAACATGCCTGTGCATGTGTGTGGGTGTGCCTATGCTGTGGTCAGAGGACAACATGTAGTACAGGAGTTGGTTCTCTCCTTCCACCATGTGGGTCCCTGGTGTCCATCTCAGGCATGGTAGCAGTGACTTTACCCACAGTGCCGTCTCACTGGCCCTGTCTTAAGTTTTGAGAGGCTTCAGTGCCCCAGTGCAGTAAGACCACATTGCCTGGCCGATTGGACAGTAGGACAGTAACTGATACGTGCCATTGCTTCCGGGAGTTCATCTGCTTGCTCCGGTCTCCCAAGGCAAAGCCTGGAAGTGAGCAGGAGCAGAGTGGAGGCAGGGGATAAAGAGCCAAAGAACTGGACATATTTTCTTACAGATGTAAGTACTTTTCTGAGGTCAGTTCTAAAACTGAATTGATGTTTAGGTGTGGGGGAATGATATTTATTGAGATGTGCTATAATTGTAAATTTAATCACGGCTAAATCTCCTCAATTAATACTTCATAAGAAATATAAGGCAGTTAATAAGAGTTCAAACATACATAGTTGTCAATCTCCAGGAAAAGACACAGTATAGAACACCCTGATGATGAAGAATGACATCATTTCAATGAAACTTTTGAAGCATTTTGACATTTTGAAGCTAAGAGCGCATAAAAGGTCAAAGGATCAAAAATTAATTCTAAATAAAGGTTGGCTTATGCATCTTAAGGCAGGCCAGCTTTATGTAACATGTACTGTGGCCACTCAAGGCTGCTAGTGCTGTGGGATTGGTCCTGCCAAAGGAACAACCTTTGTCTGTGTTTACTCAGAAATGTTCATAACGTGCTCTCTCCTTCTGCTTTCCTAATTCCTGAGTCTTTGCACCACCCTAGGACTCTCCAAAGCATCACCTTATTGACGTTTGTCTGTTTCTTTGCCTTTTTTCCTTTTTATTCCCGTAGGTCTAATGTAAACGTGCTTCCAACATTAAAAAGCATTAAGAGAAATTGACATTTTCAATGAAGGGCAAATTACAAGAGGTAAGATTTACTTTTTGGCCTGAACAACAGAAAGTACAACATATATGAAACAGTGATGTTCAAGATATTGGACATCTAGGGATGAGGCAGATTGTTCCTGAAAAATAAGAAAATGAACCAGGTGAGCCACATGTCTGCACTTTGACAGACACTGGAGAGGGGTTCCAGGTCAGTGGGTCACATGCCTGCACTGTGTCAGTCCTGAGAAAGCTCCCAAATCATGAATGAAGGCAGTGCCTAGGGCTGACCCTAAGTTTCAGAGCTTGAGCCACGTGCTCAGAAAGTAAAATTACTAAGACTTCTGGGCAGAATGCTGCATGGGAGAATCCTGTGCACAGAAGGAGCTCGGCAGATATTCAGAAGGCATCCATTAGGTATTCAGGGGAGTCTTGGTCACTGTACTCAGGTAAGCAACCACCCAAGAAAGGAGCAGACAGTAAGACGGGAGGAAACAGAGCCTAGCCATCAATCACACAAGGCCATGGATAGTGTCGGTTTCTACCTGCCAGACTAGAAAATTGCATAATTACTAGGTACATGGGGTCTTCCATTGTGATGAATAATTCATTTTAGACTGAGTACTTTCCTTCTGATATATCTTCAAAGCAACAACTGAAGCAAATTGTTAGTATGTAACTTATGCCTTTCTTAGAACAGAAGCCAAGAATGTTTATAGTAATACAATACTGCTCACAGGGCAAGACAATATATGGCATCTGTAACAGTCAATAATGTACATAATATGATGGAAGGGCTGTATTTCCAGCACTGATAGGTCAATGGTTACATGCTATATCGAAATTAAATTATATAATTATACAAATTTGACAGTGAAAAGCAATATATAGATTAGTTATTAACACTGTTAAATACTCTGGAGGAGGTACTTTTGCATAAGAATTTAAAAGAGACTGCTTTCATGTTTCAAACTGCCTGTGTTTTATTCCAGGTGTCAGGACAAACACTGGATGCTGGATGAACTGCCATGAGTACACATGCTCTTCCTCCACTTACCTCTCCTCTTCCTCCCTCCCCGACCCAGGTCTTCATTCCTCTCTCCTGCACTACATCACGTGGACTTAGCACAGCATCACAGGGACTTAATGCAGCATTCCAGCAGACGTTAGCTCAGCCAGTCTCTATTTCTGGCTCTCTTTGTAAGCTGCTGCACAGCTCTGGCTTCTGTGAGACAAGAGGTTGAGCTAGTCCACTGAGTATTTTTTGGTGTATCTCTCAGGATACAGGGTGAAATCTCAATGTGTTTTCTTTTATCTTCTTTTTGTTTTGTAAAATTCTGAACCAGTGGTATCTGTTCCTCTGCCCTCTGAAACAACCTATAAATATTGGCCATCTGTCCTCTCACAAAATGTTTTGTTCAGAATCATACGGATCACAACACTTATTTAACTTGGAGATGAGTCAAGGTCTTCAAGCTGTTTAAAAAATTGGAATAAAGGTGAAGTTCACTTGAATATATGTGTGTATTTTAAGTTGAAGGTAGATTATGTACTCTTCCAGCAGTAAAATAGTTTTATAATTTAATTAAATGCTTCCCTATACTGCATTTGAATAAACCTTATAATTCTGGTAGCCCATCTCTCATTTCTCTCTCTATCAATTTATCTCTCTCTATCAATCTATCTATATTCTTTCTATTTATCTATCAATATATCTTTCTGGCTACCTAACATCTCCTTTCAGTGGTGAAAATTTTATAATTTAATTAAATGTCTTCCTATTCTATATGTGAATAATTTTCCTGATTCTGGAGATCTATCTGTCTATCTATCTATCTATCTATCTATCTATCTATCTATCTATCTATCTATCATCTTTCTATCAGTCTACTTATATACTTGCAGGTTTCCATATCCCTAGCTTTTGCATCTTCAGATCCACCCAATCTCAAATGAAAAATATTTTTTAAAAATTGTACTGTATAATATTTTTTTTACAAACAAATCAGTATAGCAATAGTTTGCACTGCATTTGCATTAAATGGGATATTAAAAGTAATCTAGAGATAATTTAAAGTATTCAGGGAGTTTGCACAGGTTATATGCCTTCTTATATATAGGAGCATGTGTATCTACCCAGTGGTGCTGAGAACAATTCCGACTCCCATGCCTAAGTATCCAGGGATGGCTCCTCGTGTCTATTCAGCAACAACAGTGATAACTCTTGTTTCCTTTTATCATGCTCTTCAGCTGTCATATTTCTTCCACTGTTCTTAGCTTTACCTCCTTCAGTTTTATTTGAGCCTTCATTTAAATGTAAACAAGGTATGTAAATAAAACATGATCTTTAATAAATGAAATATTACTAATGTGTTCATAGACTGAAGGTAGCATAGTATTGTAAAGGTATGTTGTATGTTGAGTGAAATACAGCAACTTCTAAATGTGCACAGACACATAAAGAATATAAACTATCTTGTCACACCAAGATAGAGTGCCGAGCAGGAGTTTTAATAGCTATATTTTGTGAGTTGGTTTCCCTCTTTGCCACTAGCCTACCATAAATGATTTAATGTTGTGTCTCAATCTCACACTTGTGGAAGAGGCTCTATATCAAAGCTGTTTAAACTGCAAGGTGAGTTGTCGCTGCACAACTTTAGAATAGTCGAACCACATCACTACTAACCCTGTAAACAACTTGAATCCTTTAGCATTATAAATGTGGTTAATCACTTATTTTATCCAAAAGATAGATGGTTCATTTGCTTAGTTCCATACTAGGGATGCCAGTGAACACTAATGAAAAGTAAAACATTGAAGACACATGTAGGAGACAAAAGTATTACCTAATTACACTATATAACCAAACAGAAAGTGCTGTGTGCCTCAACATTGGTATTGAGTTCTAGAAAGAGAAAGGGAAATGTCTCAAAAACCATAAAACAATCTTACTGTTTGCATGGCAGCCTAAGCTGAGTAACCTGAAGTGGCAGATTAAAAGAGCAAATAACCAAATATTAAAAGCTGCACAGAAACCTCAGGTAATATTAAACCTTTCTAAAGATACTTCTTGAGATTCTGTGGGTTGCACTTCAGATGACTGAAAATTTACTTTCTAAATAGGGATGTTTTGAGGGTGAAAGGAAGATTAATAATTATTCGAGACAACAAGTGTAAACTTAGACTATCTTGGGAAGTTGAGAATGTGGCATTGAGTGTGAAATAACAGATGATTGTGTTGTTTTCAGGTAGAGTCTCATTATGCAGTGCCGCTGTGGCCTGGACTTCTCTATGTAAACTGACTGGCTTCAAAGTAAAATGACAGATTTTGAGATTTGTCTATGCTTGCAAGCTGACAAGTTAGCCTGTTACACCATATATATATGCAAGGATGAATATATTTACATGTACATTTGTATACACAAATACACAAACTCACACTAACAGAAATACAAAACTCTGGGTGGACCAAGAAACGAGTCTCCTATTTTATCACAAAGTATTTCAAGTCAGTTTCCTATGCCAAGACTTCCCATATGGGAATTCTGTAAGAGCCAAGCATAGCTGCATGTCGAGCCTAAGAAAGGAACACCATACTGGAAAGCTCAGAACTTGCAAAGGATAGCTGGTACGTTTGTCTACCCTCTTCTCTCCCTCTCTCTTTCTCTCTTTCTCTCTCTCTCTCTCTCTCTCTCTCTCTCTCTCTCTCTCTCTCTCTCTCTCTGAATAAAAAAAGACGCAAGATGGGCTTGGCAATAAGAGTAAACGGAGACAGGAATATCTTGTTCTGAAGAACATACAATGCCTGTCTGGGAGAAAAGAGGGACAGGTGGGGCTTCACCACTTTCTCTGCGCTCGACATAGCCAAGTGGTTCTGGGGAGATAAATGTCTATAGCTCTCTGAAACTTTCTATCATTAGTGTTAGTTGATGACCTTTTAACCCGGGTGCCAGTGCTCTTTGCTTTAAAAACTCACAGCATTCAGAGTCTGTATTTCATTGCTCCCTAGTTGATGGTCCATGGAATGTAGGACTAACTTTTCAAAACCAAGGAAAGTTAAGGTCAAGTTCAGAGTTTTCAGTGTGGGCTAATGTTTTCCTAGACTTCTCAGTGCCATTGAGGCCAAGTATATATGCTCATGTTTGATTTGCACATGAAATGAAACCAGATGGATTCTATACAAATGCTTTGGGTAAGAGATATAAGCATTATGTCTGCTTTTGCCATGGCCTATGAAAAATCTGCTTGAGCTTGAATAAAGAGAAAGAGTTTACCATGTACCCAGTGGATATCTGTCTTCATTTCTGCTCCCAATGCTGTGACAGGGTGTCTGGACAAAAGCAATGTAAAGGAGAAAGGATTGAATCTGGCTCACTGTTGAGAAACTTTCTCTGCTCTAACTGCAGCTGTCGGTACTACCAATCACAAATACACCAGTGTTAGGCCAGCTTTATCGTAGTTGCTCTCAGCTGCCCATGCAGGACTTTCTTTGCTTTGCTGTGTCGGTTGCTCAAAAAGGAAGAATGACTCAAGTCTCCTTTCAGTGGCACCTTTAGTACCTTTGTGTAAGTGGAACTCAGGGGCTCTCTTTAGTTTTGAGCGGCGGGGGCGGGGGGGGGGGCTTAACACAGGGCCTTTGTGACTAATAAAATTTATTTGAAGGGATATGTGCAGTGTATGCATGAGAAAGGGCATAGGAATGAGCCTAGTGTCATGAACAAACTGTAAAACATCTGATTAGAGTAGAGGTCTATTTGGACAGAGCTTGACCTAGTCTCAACTCATGCATTTCCTTGCCCCGATCAGAAATATTCAGAAAGATATGAGCACATGGTAGAGGTCCTAAAAGGAGCTGTCTGAATCACATTACCTAAGGTTCCTGTACTATGACATGATCAGTTCCTCTGATGGCAGCAGTCCTTGTGGGTGGAACTATTTCACACAACCCTCCCGCTGTAGACCTGAGCCTTTGCCCTATGCTTCCAAGTGTTTGCAACTTTACAAGAGTTTATTGTCATTTATTTTACTTCTGCTTTTTGTATGGACTAGGAGAGTCTGTTCTTTCAGAAGTACCTGTTGGTGTTAGTGAACCCTGGATCAAAAAAAAAGCAGCTAAGCAAACCTATTAAGTCCTTGGTGTTTTGTGAAACCCTTTGATTCTCTGTAATTGTCAGCTCTCAGCCTCCATTTTCATGGATTTAAAAATGGGAATATTGACTCCAATTTGAGAACTATAGTGAGGGTCAAATGAGTGTATAGAACTGAGAGTTTTGAGGGGCTAGAAGAGGTGGCTCATTGGTTAAGAGCACTTGCTGTTCTTCCTGAGGACTAGAGTTCATTTCCCCAAATTAGGTAGCTCACAACCACCTGTGATTCAGATTTGGGGTATTTGATGCCATTTTCTAAGCCCCATTGGTACCCACATACACATGGCATACACTCACATTGACGTGCAAATACACATAAATAAAATACAATTTTTAAAAAAGTTTTTAAATTTGCAAAGCTATGTAAAGGGTAGGGTTTAACAATCAGAACACTGTAAGCCAAGAAAATACTACACTGTATACTCAATGCTATCTGAATGTTTCTACTCTAAAATCTTTAGGCATTGCATTTTAATTAGTTATCATAATTACTCTATGGGGTATATACTATTATCATTCCTGTTTTTAGATGCACTTTAATTCACACAGAGGCTAAACAGTGCAAAATTACTAATAAGGTTTATCTGTCTTTAAGACTCTAATACATTTCCATGGTAACAAACAGTATCAAAAAGTAAATTCCTCCAGTGGGTAGAAAACCCAGCTCTCCACATTGTTTTGAAGAGCTAATAATAACCTTAAAGAAAACCTCTTGTGCACAATTGATCTGGCCAAAGCTCCACCCCTTGCTGGTTTAACAAGATCACTTTCATGTATCTACCTCTGCTTTCACATCTAGGTTAGGGGAGCTCTCTATTCTCTCCAAAGTGCCTGTGGGTGTTGGCGAACTCTGTCAGGTATATTCCTAGATACAAGAGGTGCTAGGCAGACAAATTAAATCCTTTGATCCTTTGTAAAGAAAATGCCCCTGTAATTGTCAACTCTTTAAAGAAATTTAGTTCCTTTCTAACAGGAGGGATCATAGGCTAAAGCAAACACTGTTGATTTCTCTAGTTAATACCTTGATGTATATGTATAGTTTTGAGAGAAAGAGAGAGAAAAAAAACCACTAAAAAGATGCTATTGCCCAGAACTAGTTCTATTATAATTATGTAGCTTCTATAATTGAAAGGTTAGTTGGGCAATTATTTTGTTCATCTCATTTTAATTTAGATTTTTTTAAAAAACTAAATGAAAGATATATTAATAATCAGCTATTTTTAAGAAATTAAGAAATCAAAGGGAATTCTCATTGTCTAAAAATATGTGGTCCTAAAATGGGAAGACTAAACGGCCACATTAACTCTATTGCTATTGCTGTAGTCTTAGTGTCAAATGGACGCCACAGATTTCTGGCTTCAGGCAATTGTTTTAAGCCCTTCACGGGAATAATTGACTTAATCTCTACAAGTCTACATCTTCGGTCTGACAGAGATCATTTTTTTTTTGTTTTTGTTTTTCTCCAATTTATATTCTCTCCTTTCACTGAAGCAGCAGAAGCTTCAGCAAATCATATGTCATTCTTTGAAACTTGAGGTAGTCCATGAATAGATTCTGGCCAAGGGAATGTGAATGAAGGGGTATATGTAACTTCTGAATCAAACCTATGAAGGAAGGGAAAACATGTTATCCTTTTTCTTCTTCTTTCGTGACTAGGATATATAGACTTAATGGTTCCTGAAAGAGAAGAGATTAGAGCAAGGCAAAAATAGCCCAAGGCCACAGAACCACACTACCACCTTCACAGCCCTCAATATTCCCACCAGAGAGAAATTTACCTCTATTTCAATTAGTAGCTACTTTTTCTGCTTGGTTTACATACCCAAGTGATGAACCAGTGTGACTGATGTCATTTTCATTCTCATTTTAAAGCCAGTTATGCATGGGCACACAGACATTAAACGATGGAGTGGTAGTGCTAGAATTTGAATCAAGGGATCTATTGTCGGATTTTGCCTTCTTAAACAAGCACCCTCCTATCAGTGATAAAATATCACATGCTCATGTATATTTACAGACAGTACTTAATTTAACACATGCGTTACACACACTGCAGCTGCCGCCATGACCAGCAGCATGTGAAGACGCCAGTAAGCCACCAGCCACGTGGCAAGGCATAGATTTATGGAAATGGATTAATTTAAGCTATAAGAACAGTTAGCAAGAAGCCTGCCACGGCCATACAGTTTGTAAGCAATATAAGTCTCTGTGTTTACTTGGTTGGGTCTGAGTGGCTGTGGGACTGGCGGGTGACAAAGATTTGTCCTGACTGTGAGCAAGGCAGGAAAACTCTAGCTACATATATAGACTTAATGGTTCCTGAAAGAGAAGAGATTAGAGCAAGGCAAAAATAGCCCAAGGCCACAGAACCACACTACCACCTTCACAGCCCTCAATATTCCCACCAGAGAGAAATTTACCTCTATTTCAATTAGTAGCTACTGTTTCTGCTTGGTTTACATACCCAAGTGATGAACCAGTGTGACTGATGTCATTTTCATTCTCATTTTAAAGCTAGTTATGCAGGGGCACACAGACATTAAACGATGGAGTGGTAGTGCTAGAATTTGAATCAAGGGGTCTATTGTCGGATTTTGCCTTCTTAAACAAGCACCCTCCTATCAGTGATAAAATATCACATGCTCATGTATATTTACAGACAGTACTTAATTTAACACATGCGTTGTGGGGGCCATTTTGTGTATTTGTTGGTTTTTCACTTCTGCATTTGGGAGCACATAGTGAATATGGCTGAAATTGGGTCTGGCCAGATCTGTGTAGGAAGGAGAGCAAGGGTGATGGCAGAAATCAGGAGGAAGTCTGGAATGGGGACTGATAAGCGGAAGAACGGAATGTTCTTCATTTAGGAGGTCCAATGCCTGCATGATTGACAAGGTCTTCAACTAGGACAGCTCTGTGATGAAGAGGAATTAGATAATAAGTGTTTTCATAGCTTATGTCAGCCAGCGACACCTCAGGTTAGCTTTGGCCACAATCAGGGAAGCCTGGCATCTCACAGTTGATGCTCCTAGCTATGAGTTACAAAGAGGGACACAAGGTGCTCTTAAAACTTAAGCTTTGGTGACCTCCTGTCCTGCTTAGCTTTCTATCGCTGCATTAAACTGCAAGACCAAAAGCAACTTGGAAAGGAAAGGGTTTACTTCAACTTCCAACTTGTAGTCCATCAAAAAGAGAGATCAGAGCAAGAACTAAAGGCAGGAGCCTGGAGGCAGGAGCTGAACCGAGGCCATGGAGTGCTGCATGCTTCCCAGCTTGCTTTCTTGCATTACAGAGAACCACCAGCCCAAGGTGGCACCAACAGTGGGCTCTGCTCTCCCACACCCATCATTCGTCAAAGAAATGCCCTCACAGACTCGCCCACAGGCCAAGCTGATGGAGGCATTTTCTCAACCGAGGTTCCCTCTTCCCAGATGCCTCTAGCCAATGTCAAGTCGACACAAAAGCCAACAGTACAGCCCTCTCCATAGTGGTCTTCAGTTTTAAGTCTTCCTGACTTCCTGGTTCCAAGAGGAACCCTAAAAACTGCAGGTTTCCACCTCTCTTTACCTTGGCCTCTCCTGTCAGATTCTTGACAGCAAGGGGTGGATAAACTTTGGGACTAGAAAGTTACCATGCCTAAAGTTAGAAGGCTCTGACAGCGCTTCAGCGTGACCTCCTGCTTCCCATATTAGTTGACCTAAATTCCATGTCAGAGCAGAGGTGTTTCCTCTCACCACACACTTCTTCACGTCTCTGCATTTCATTTTCCGTAAGTGTGAACAGCGTCTTGAACTGAGTAAGGCATGAGGTCATCCACAGGAATAGCCAGCTTTCCATGGTTTTTCTTCTTAGTAATGGTGTAAAAGAGGTCACCGCCATATATTTTCTTCAATACTTCCCTGCTTTTCCCTTCTCTAGCTATTTAGATAACGGGAAGTTCTATGCAGTCATGCCTTTGTGTAAGAAACCATGAAAAGGGAAATGTCTCATTAGGAGAGGTGACTTGCTTTTGCTTAGTCTGTGACTAAGGTATAAAAGAATTCCATCTTTAAGAAAGTGGAATTGACTCAGGGGTAACAATAGGAAGATTCATTTGGGCCCCCCATTTTTGCCATCCATTGTTGCCTCATTGCTGAAAGGAAGTTTCTTAACTTTTAACTTTATAAATGTTTCTCTAGGAAAAGAGTGACAATGGCTTTTAGTGACAAAGATCACAAAGAAAGTTTAGAACAGGCTTGATGCAAACTGTCAGATTGGCAGTGCTCTATGTTTAGGGGAGTGCTCAGTGTGAGGCCCCCTGCCCAAGGTGGGTGAGATGCAATGAATTAAATATGAGACTTGCCCAAAAGGGGTCCATAATCTAAGGCAGAAAATAGACACATGCATAAATAATTCCGACTCAAGACAAATCCTGATACATGCTTTAAAAGAAGTACAAAGGAACTGCTAGAAGAACAGCAGAGAGGAAGGTCACAGCCCATGGCCTCTAAGTGAAAAAGAGTGAGAACTTGTCAGCCCATTGCCAGCCATCACTGTGATGGTTAATTCTGATTGTCAACTTGATACAATCTGGAATCACTTGGGATGATGACCTAAACGAGGAATTGTCTAGTTCAGGCTAGCCTGGAAGCATGCCTGTGAAGAATTTTCTTAACCGAGTTAATTGAGGTGGGAATATCCACCCTGAATGTGGGCAGCACTGTTTCATGGTCCTAGGCTGACAGAAAAGAAGAGAGTAAGCTGGACACAGGCATTCTTCTCTTTCTGCTTTAAAATAAGAAGATGTGACTTTATTTGTGGGTATGCATGTGTGTATGTGTCTGAGCATATGGGCACATGCATGTGCAGATGTCTGAGCATGTCAAAAGAAGAAGATAGATCTCTTGGAGCAGGAGTTACAGGCATTTGTGAGCTGCTCCACCTGGGTGCTGGGATCTGAGCTCTGCTCTGCATGAAGAACATCATGATAACTGCTGAGCTATCTCTCTAGACCCATCTCTGCTTTTTGACCATAACCAGCACCACTGTGATGTCATCAAAATGATGGACTGTAACCTGTAACTGTGAGCTAATAGACACCCCTCCCCACCAATACAGCAGTCTTGGCAAAAGCCAGCAAGTCCTGAATGCAGGAGTCTAGGTGATGAGCATTTCCAAACACATCTCTAATCAATGTCGACTGAGCATAGAATAGACAATAAGAAAAGGGTAGTTACAGAATAGGAGAGGGGTGGCATAGATGGTAAATAAGAAGAGAAATATCCCAATTTTGGATCAATTTTCTTATGGACTTGAATGTGGACATAAGGGTGGAGCAAAACAAATAAAAACTGAAATAATTGGAGTTAAGAAGGAAACATGCGCCGGGCGGTGGTGGCGCACGCCTTTAATCCCAGCACTCGGGAGGCAGAGCCAGGCGGATCTCTGTGAGTTCGAGGCCAGCCTGGTCTCCAAAGTGAGTTCCAGGAAAGGCGCAAAGCTACACAGAGAAACCCTGTCTCGAAAAACCAAAAAAAAAAAAAAAAAAAAAAAGAAGGAAACATGCTAGAAGACTCGTCAGTAATAGCAATAGGTCAGTTCTCCTGTTCATCCCTTCATTGATGGACATCTCTTAACAAGGGAAATTTACAACCTGAAATGTTATGTTTGAAGATTTGAAGACATTGAGGAGTGGCATGAGATGTTGTTTTTCTTGGTTGATTTCCCTATGAGCAGAGACACTGAGTATCCCTGCTTCTCTCCCATTTCTGACCAACGGATGGGGAAGACCCTTGTTCTCAGTCTTTTCCAGATGGATCCTGAATGGCAAGAACAGCTCTGCTCGACAATGTATTATCCTTTAAAATTTCATCATTGGAATGATTTTGGAAAGGGTCCCAATGCAATGGAGACAAAAGTTTGTTTTTATTCAAGGAAATTGATAAATATAAAATATTTTTTAAATGTTATAGTCAAGTAAATTCTGAAGACACTTGGAGAAAAAGGAATTAAACATATTTTTTCTTTCCTTAAACATTGTTTTCCTCAAAATTTTTGCAAAATCCACTAGGAATCTCCAAAATAGGATGAGAACATGAAATGCTCTCTGAAGGCTACTAACTCCTTTTCTCAGTAAGCATTTCATGAGTCTAGTGCTTTATGATGGACAGGTATTTAAGGAAATGCTGAGCTAAGATGTTTTGTCTGATCTATTTAGTAACCTTTTAGTTTACAACTATTTTCTCATTATTAACCAACAATCTTATGTTTATTTTGCGTAATTGCAGCTGAAATCCACAAAACACTTGTAACAGAGTATACAGAATAATTATAATTTAAAAAATCTTTCCAACTCAAGAAAAAGAGGAAAAATAAACATTAATAATTTAGAAATTGAGAATAGAATGTGTTTTGTTTTCTCATTTTTAAAAATTTCATTCCCACTTGAAATTTAAGAATATGTCTTTATTTAGGAATAGAAAATAAAATAAAAGAATTAAGATTAAAGAGCTATGAGAATGAAAACAAGAGGGTAGGGTACATTTTGAAGTTGCTTTTCTTATATAGTTTTTCCCCCTTTTTTTAAATGACTGAAGATATTGTAGGCCATGCCTTGATCTTTGAGGGTGTGTATTGAAGTTATTTGCAGATACTGCCAAGAAGTCGGAAGGGCTCCGATTCAGACTTTAGAAGACTTAGGTTTTAATCCTAGCTTCCCTGGCGGGGGGGGGGGGAGGGGGGGGAGTTCTTTTAGCAAGATATGCTTATGTGTGAGTCTCTCCTAAGTTCATTCATGATAGTTGTGTGATGTTCAGAAGCCATTTCATCTGGCCTTCCAGACAGTTCGTCATTGTAACCATCTCTTTTGAAAAGCAGCTGTATAAAATCAACTTGATAAACGTAAATCCGAAACGGATGTTAAAACACACTTGTATTATAAACACAACACACATTCATTGTAGGACCTACAGAAAACAAAGGGAACTACTCAGAAAACTAAATGTCCTGTGGTTCGTGCCACTTCCCCTTTGCTTTAACTGTTTCTCTGTTTCTGCTTTACAGCGGTTGAAAGATTGTGAGGCAGGGACCTGCCTGCTGCTCTCCTACTGTGTCAAAGCGCCCGATGCAGGAAGCAGACACTTAATAAATATGGTGCATGGACAGGAAGAAAGCATGGCTTTTGTGCTGTCTCCTTTAACCTTTTCCTATTTGTACCATATTGCTCCTCTTGCTGGCCTTGAAAATAGGCTCTCTTTAAACATTCCACCCCTCACTTTTTCAGGGCTTGGCTTGGGCTGCCACCTGGTTTCCAATCATCTTCTGAGGCTTTCATTGATCTTGGACAGACTTTTTTTCATATGGACAGCTCAGGAGGAATCTTGTATTTTTCTCTATAGTTTTCCATATAGGGAATCTGAGACAACAAATAAATTGCCCCAAAGTAAGAGCAATTATTCTGAGTTGAGACCCTATTCACCTTGAACCTCTGATTGCTGCACTCCCAGAATGCAACACTGATAACCTGATGCTTTGGTCTAATCTTGAGATCTTCTTATCCACTGCCGAGGAGTTGACCTGAGGAGGAGTTAAATTTCTATCCCTGGTTTAACTTAGGAAGCATAGCTTTGCTGATACAAAGACTGATTCAGGTTCTGCGGGCATCCTTCCCTGCTGACACTGCAGAGAAGAGCCCCAAGGGGTCATCCTCACAGCTGTCACACTGGCATCTGTTGACTTAAGTTTTTCCTCTCAGAAAAGTATAACTTGCTTTGCTTGCATCCTTCCCATCTTAACTTATTTTAGTATTAAATGTTCTGTTACATAAAGGGTGAGTAGCATATATATGGTGTGTGTGTGTGTGTGTGTGTGTGTGTGTGTAAGAGAGAGAGAGAGAGAGAGAGAGAGAGAGAGAGAGAGAGAGAGAGAGAGAGAGAGAGAGAGAACCTAGTTTTTATCAGCTGAATTACCTACAAAGGAGCTGAAAGAACCAACCACAGCCATTGCCATATAGCAATCCATGAAAGGGATGGCCTCTTTTCTTTTTTTACTGCTCCCAAAGCTCCTATTAGCACTTGAAAGCACTGTGCCCATTGTAATAGAATTGGATGGTTTTATCCTAATTAGTGTTATTTTGGTGCACAGTGCCACAAAAAAAATCATAAAATGAGTACTGAAAGTTTATACATTTGGAAATAGAGACTGTTGAGATATGTTTCAGCCTAGAATGTCAGGGATAATGTACCTTACATGCTCATCCCACATTTTCTGGCCCTTGTTTCCTGTGAACTCTGAGTCTGCATAAGCCCAATTCTCCAGATCAGGAGTTCTGATCAGCTTCTCTCTTTTCTCTCTCCCTCCTCTACCCTCCCCACTCACTGTACAGTATGGATTATCAATAAACCATGCAGAGATTTTGGGAAAGTCTTATTATAAATATTCCTGTATGTCAAACTGTTTCAACCACATATTCTCCCATCTCTTTTGTTAGTTATTTTTTGTTTCTTTTTATTTTATTGACAAACAAAATTGCATATCTTTACTGTATACAACCTTTTTGAAATACATATGCATGATGAAATGACTGAGTCAAGTGAGTTGACACACACATTTACTCCCAGATTTATAAATGTTGAGAACACTTGCAGGTTCTTTTAGTGACTTTCAAATGTACAGTCCATTGTTGAAAACTAAAGTGATCCCTCCAGCCAGTACTGACTGAGTACCTGCTAAGTAAGCTCTGGTCAGGAATAGACCTGGTCATTCAGCTTACAGACTTGGAAAATAATTTCAGCTCTTCATTGGTATTACTGTGGGCACAGAGAACCCAGCCATGTGAATTCATGAGTCAGGGAAGGCAAAGGATCTTATACAGAGAGAAAGGATCATACAAGAATGTCTTTCTGGCTATTTGGGGGATAGCTTGGTTTTCACCAAGTTGCTAAAATGCTAAGTGGGTTGGGGTTGAGAGAGACACATTTTTTTTTCTCTACCACTTCCCCAAATTCCCCTTAGCTGCACTGAAACACCTACCATGTGCAGTTATTCAAGTCAAAGCTAAGAGATTAGATGTACTTATCTCTAGCCTATGAAACAATTGCCTTCCACTTGGAGAAGGCTGTTTCCTGCTTTTAAACATAAGTATCTCTCTCTCTCCCTCTCTCTCTCTCTCTCTCTCTCTCTCTCTCTCTCTCTCTCTCTCTCTCTCCATTTCTTGTTTGGCATCAATGAACGGGGTGATGATAAGGTTGAAGAGAAAGAACATATTCTACTGTAAGTGAAAATATTTTGAAATATTTGGATGTCAAATCTCCTTAGCTGCCAAATTCTTAGTTCAACTATCTTTTTATTTTCACTAAAATTGAAGGTTTTTCTAACGACTGAAAGCAGACTACTGCCTGCCTAACATACAGAGCTAGAATTCTGTGTTATTGGCCCAGGGTTTAGGTTAAAAACGATTACATTTTGGCCATATGGTTGCCTGAGGGAGGGAAAATCGGTCAAACTTAGTTTCTGGAAAGAAAAAAAATTGAAATGGGCTTGGGGAAGTGGGGGTTGATGGAGGATGGGAATGCGCATTAATTCCTGAGTAAAATCTGCAGTAAGACTGCTGGTTGGATACGGATACTTGCCTCCTAAATGTAGGCAGACTGCTGCATGTTTTAGATGCAGGGATTACACAATCTGTTACAACATAAGTGGAAATCAATTTTAAGCTCAAAATGGATTTTCCTGGTGGGGCATGTGTGAAAGGCTCCTTCTAAATGGAGAAAAAAATGTGGTTATAGTTAACTACAGCATATTTTAGCTGAATAGAATTCTAAGAAGATTGGTTCAGGTAAAGCCTGTTTCCCATACAGTATGTTTTCCCAAAACAAGAATCAAAACGTGGGCTAGTGAGATGGCTCAGCAGGTAAAAGTGCTTGTTATGCAAGCCTGGAGACCTGAGTTTGATGCCCCAAAGCCGCCTAAAGGAGGAGGAGAGAACTGAACTTCACGAAGTTGTCCCCTGACCTCCATACACATATGTTGCACTATTGCCCCCACATACACATTGTACATACATACACTAATGAATAAAAACCCTTACCAGATTTAACTTATACACAATGCATAATGCATAGGAACTGTGCAGACTATCTGAAACCGGCTGATTGTTCATTTGCAAAGAAATGACAGGACAGCTTTGGCCCAAATTCCTGAAATATTGTTTCACTACCATTTTGAGGTGCAGGCCCACCTTCTGCAAAAGGCAAAAGGCTTCCACAAAGACCCCCCACGCTTTCCCCGCGGCAGCTATTCACCAAGAGAACTTTGAGGAAATGTTAACTAATTTATAATTTTCAGCCACATTTAATTAATTTTCCACCTCATTGCTGTTTACAAATGCTATCGCACACTGAGTAATGACTCCATGCCTGTTTGCTGGGTACAAGCACACTGCAAAGAAAGGCTGAAATGCAAGAGTTTAAGCTCTTATTTAAACCACACACACACAAAAAGAAAAAAATGTGAAGACTTACTTACCTAAGGTTCCTAATCACATTGCTTTCAGAAAAAAAAAAAAAACCAAAAAAAAAAAAAAAAAAATAACAGTTTCTGAACAGTTTCTGGTCTGTGGAATATAGATCAATTTTTAAGCCATACAGCATCTGCTGGATTTCTGATGTGTATGCATGAGTGTTCTTTACTGGGTATTGATTTTCTTGCACAAGATCTCTGATCATACAGAAAGTAATATATATTAATCAGTAACACTGATTTTAAAAAGTTACAAACACTATTTTTAAAATATTTATTTGTTTTTATTTTATGAGTCTTTGCCTAAATGAATGTATATGTGCCATGTGCATGCCCATTGACTGGAGAGGCCAGAAGAGTTCACTGAATCCCCTGGAACTGGAGTTATAGACAGTTGTGAGGCACCATGTTGGTGCTGAGAACTGGTCCTCCATCTTCTGCTGGAATATCAAAGGCTCCTAACTCCCGAGCTAGCTCTCTAGCTCAAACGGACTTCGTTTTTAGTGTGTGCTTTTTTTGAAGGGGAAAGGCAGTGAGGTCAGTGCTGAGGATTGAACCAGGGTCTTGTGCTTGCAAGACAAGCACTCTATCAGCTGAGCCACATTCCCAACCAGATGCATGCCAATTTTAAGCAAAACAAACAAATCAAACTGTAGATAATGTTAAAAATAAGCATATTTTCCCCCCAAATGATAAGCTCAGGATATCTGAGAACATTTCTCTAAATAAAAAGTCCTACAAGTCTTGTGGGGAAATATTCTGAAGATGTGTCAATAGGAGATGTAGCCGTTGTGTGAACATCATGAAGTATCCTTAAACCTAGACTGTATAGCTTAGTCACACCTGTACCAGATGTCATAGCTTACTGCTCCGAGTCATAAAGAACAGAGCAACACGAGCTAACATGAAGCAAAAAAGAAATGCTGCAGTGCAGACACATGGCAAATGTAGGTTGTGGAAGGCTGCTGTGGTCGTTTGAATGAGATGCCCCACAAGTCTCAGCGAAAAGAATACTTGTTACCCAGTTGCTGGCTATTTGGGGAGGATTAGGAGATCATGGCCATGCTGGCGAAAGTATGTCCCTAGGGGAGGGTTTTGAGGTTTCAAGAGACTCATGCCGTGTCACACGTGTTCTCTTGGCTTTCCCGATGGTGGTTCCAGATGCGAGCTCTCAGCGGCTGCTCAGCCCACCCTGTTGCCCGCCACCAGCTATCTCCATGCAACCGTTAGGTCTAACCCTCCGGAACCATAAGCCCCCAACAAAACTTTCCTTACACTGTTCCATCACAGTGACAGACAAGTAGCTAAGACAGCTGCTGCCTGCATAAAACATCACATAGAGTCAGTCGTGGCAGTGAACTTTTATTAAGTAGAACTCTTGTACTATAAGGATTAGCTATAGTAAATATACAACCAGTAACATAGTCACACAACAGTACCTATTGTATGTGATGTAAGTTTTATGAAACATTTATTTACATCAGCAACATCATAAACACATCAGTAATACATCACATTGATGTTGTAGAAGCCATGATGTCACCAGGCAATAGAAAAATTTCAGCTTTGTTATAATTTTATGAGACAACTATCAGATAACTGTTTTTATTAACTGTTATAACATCGCTATTCTACAGTTTGTTGGTATAATCACTCTTTCTAGTACTTAAGGCTTGAGAATATTTTACATTAAATTCTTATAAAATTGTTGGTATGAGAAAATAGAAAAAAGTTGGTATTTCATAAGGAATTGAATACTTTGATTATCAAAAATCATCTTAGGCCGGGCGGTGGTGGCGCACGCCTTTAATCCCAGCACTCGGGAGGCAGAGCCAGGTGGATCTCTGTGAGTTCGAGGCCAGCCTGGGCTTCCAAGTGAGCTCCAGAAAAGGCGCAAAGCTACACAGAGAAACCCTGTCTCAAAAAACCAAAAAAAAAAAAAAAATATCTTAGCTTAATAAGCAATTTTCCAGCAACTTAATACAATGTGTCTCTCTTACCTTTGTTTGGAAGTTCTGTTGAGGGGATGGAGAGATGGCTGAGCACTTACAAGCACTGACTGTGCTTCCAGAGGGCCCAGGCTCAATTCCCAGCACCCATATGGCAGCTCACAACTGTCTGCAACTCCAAGATCAGACACCTCACACAGAAATACATGCAGGTAAAACACCAATGCACATAAAATAAATACAAATGATAACAAAACAGGCAGTGGTTGTGCATGCCTTTAATTCCAGCATTTGAGAAGCAGAAGCAGGAGGATCTCTGTGAGTTCGAGGCCAGCTGGTGTACAGAGTGAGTTCTAGGACAGGTAGGGCTACACAGACACAGAGAAACCGTGTCTCAGAAAACGGAAAAAAAAAAAATTCTGTTTCCCATCCATTTCAATCCCATTTGTTCTTCACAACTGCCTTCTTGTGAATATATTGTGAGAATTATAATCTTTTTGTTTAGATTAAAAAATAAAGTTGAGGTTTTTGCTTGGCTTGATCTTGTATGGTTCTTGTACACTTTGAGTTCATGTATACAATAATGCTGCCATGTCGAGCAAATAGTGCTTTACTACAGCAATCCACCACCTCTAGCTCTTCCAATATTTCTCTTCCCCTTTCTGGAATAATCTCTAAGCCTTGAGCCACCTCTGCCAGAAAAATTATTGACAATCGATGGCAGTCATGGGGGAAAAGTTAGTTTTCTTCAAGGATGTGGCACCTGAAAGACTACCCATGTTCTAGTAAATGGTCCTACACCTGTGCATGTACAAGCAGAGCTAAGTGTACCCAGTTGAAGCTCAGACAGAAAAATGATGTGGGGCTAGGGAAGGAATTAGAGTAGGGAATGGGGGTCACATCAGATCAAAACACATTATATAAAATATGTAAAATTCTCAATAATTTTTTAAATATTAGGCTATTGAATGAGTTGACCGCAGCTAATAGGAACCAGACTTCTAACTTTTAAATTTGTGCTGTTTTTAAACTGTTCTTTTCATATATGCAATAATAGCAGCCACTAATTTTTAATTTATCTGTTTATTTTACACACTGATCATAGTTTCCCTCCCTCCTCTCTTCCCACTCCCTTCCCTCACCTTCCCTCCATCCCCCTCAATCCTTTCTTCCTCTGTTTCTGTTCAGAAAGGGGTAGACCTCCCATGGGTATCAACAAAGCATGGCACATCAAATTGCAGTAAGACAAAGCACCTCAGCTTTCATCAAGGCTGGGCAAGGCAACCCAGTGTGAGGAATAGGTTCCCAAGAACTAGACAACACATTAGGGACAGCCCCTGCTCCTGTTATTAGGAGCCCCACAAGTAGACCAAGCCACAGAACTGTCACATATATGTAGAGGGCCTAGGTCAGCTCCATGAAGGCTCCCTGGTTGTGCCTTCAGACTCTGTGCATTCCTATGAGCCAAGATAGTTGTTTTTGTGGGTTATCATGTGATGTCCTTGGCTCCCCTGGCTCCTACAGTCCTTTCTACAGCTCTTCAGCAGGATTCCCCAAGCTCCACCTAATGTTTGGCAATGGGTTTCTGTATCTGTTTCCATCAGTTACTGGACGAAGGCTCTCTGATGACAACTGGGGTAGTCACCAATCTGATCATAGGAGATGGCCAGTTCTGGCTACATATCCACCATTGTTAGGAATGTTAGCTGTAGTCATCCTTGTAGATTTTTGAGAGTTTCACTTACATCAGATTTCTACCTGACCCTAAAATTCCACCCTCTTGCAATCATCTCTTTCAATACTCTCTCCCTCTTATCTACCCCCTAATCTACCCTCAAATTCCCATGCCCACCTGCCCCTAATCCACCCAAGAGATCTCTTCTATTTCCCCTTCCCAGAGAGATCTGAGCATCCCTCCCTAAGCCTTCCTTGTTACCTAGCCTCTCTGGGTCTGTGGGATTGTAGCATGGTTAACTTTTATTTCATAGCCAATATCCACTTATGAGTGAGTACATACCCTGTTTGTCTTTCTAGGTCTGGGTTACCTCACTCAGGATGATTTTCTTCTAGTTCCATCCATTTGTCTACAAATTTCCTGATGTCATTGTTTTTAATGCAGCTACTAATTTTTAGTAATTCAGAAAGCAGTCTTAGAAGTACATGTTGATTGTTACTATGATTGTTTTCACCGTGCAATTCAAAATACAATTTTATTGGGGAAATTATTAAGGCCATGCCACGTAGTTAAAAGGGAGATTTATTTAGTAGTGTAACTTACAAGTGAAGGGATAGGAAGGTTGCGGGTTCTGGGAAGGACACAGCGCAGTCCGGTGGTGTTCTCTGGAGAACTCTCCTCAGTCTACCTCTAGCGTCCAAGGTCCAGGAAACAAGAGAGAGCAGCACATCCTGATCTTGGGTCTTCAGGGCCCTCCCTTGGCCTCGCCTTGTAGGCGTGATAGTTACCGAAGCCTCAATGGGGGTTTGAACTTTTAGACCAAAGCTGGAATGGCTATCCACTACATAATTTCATATGACATAAACCTTCTGACGATTTATATTTTTAAGATATTTTAAAATTACATAAATGTGTGTGGGTATCTGCATTTGGATATGTGCATATTTGTGCAGTGTCTGTGGAGGCCAGGAGAGGGTGTGTGAGATCCTCTGGAGCTGAAGTTACAAGCAATTGATGGCAAGCCTACAGATGTGGGTGCTAAGAACTAAACTCAGTTCCTCTGCAAAAGCAGTGCTTCTCCTAGCCGCTGAGTGATCTGTCTTTCCAGTATCTAACAATTTATATGTTAAACAAGATATCAACATGGTCACAGGTCTGACTTCCAACACTGAAGCAACACTTGCCTATAAGAGAATTTTCTTGTGGCTGTGTGCAAGTGTCAGACTCATGTTTATTCAGAACAGTGGAATTGCCGCTAATCATTAGTTTCATTACTGGTTCCTGATTTATCTCCTGTAACACATACGCACAAGTTTTAGTCAGGTGTCTTAGTTAGGCTTTCTGTTGCTGTGAAGAGACACCATGACCATAGCAACTCTTATAAGGGAAAATATTTAATTGGGGCTGGCTTACAGTTCAGAAGTTTAGTCCATTATTGTCATGATGGGAAGCATGATGGCATGCAGGCAGACCTGGTACTAGAGAGGTAGCTGAGAGCTCTACATCAGGATTGGCATGACCCTGGACCTGGCTTGAGCTTTTTAAACCCCAAAGCCCAACCCCAGTGACATACTTCTTCCAACAAGACCATACTTCCCAATGGTGCCAGTCCCTATGAACCTATGGGGGCCAATTTTATTTAAACCACCACATCAACGTTCTTTAGAGGAACAACTCTGATAGGATGAATGCACATATATTAAAATAATTTATTGAACAACTTAATGTGAAATCGTAACAACAGTTTTTTCACATCTGAGAGACTGAGAAACTGGTAGTCGTTTCGTGTAAGAGGCTGGATGCCTCAGCAGTCCTGATCTTGCTACAATGGTAGAAGGTTTTTTGGGAGAGCCTCTGGTCTTTAACCCGCAATGGAAGCCTGGAAGTGAAGGTTCTGATGTCAGTGAAGGAATCATCATCATCATCATCATCATCATCAGCAGCAGCAACAGAATGGACCAACCTGGTGACAAGAGGCAAACAAGGGAGCAAAGGATGAGTAATCCTCCTTCTGCCACGCCCCTTCTCATCTGGGCTGCTACCAGATAAGCACACTGAGGGTGGGTCTTCCCATATCAGTTAAGGCAATCAGGACAGTTCCTCAGCTGAGGTTCCCAGCTAAGGTGATTCTAATTTGTGGCAAGTTGCCATTAAAACCAGACACTACAACACAGTCTCATCATATGTCACAGAGTATAAGAACGGATGGCTGCCTCCCCTAATAAGCAGCATGGAATAAACACGCTTGTGGACTAGAGATGCTGGAAAAGTGGCCGGACAATTTACATGTGCTTCCTTTTTTTTTTTGTAAAATTATAGGTGTAGGTTGAGTTATTAAACTCTTCAGGGACACTGATGGGCGTCAGGGATGCAATAGTAAACTGAGGGAAGACCAGCCCTTCCTACTCTTGCAGAATTGATATTTCATGAGGAACTGGATAGCCAGGATCTAGGCTACAATTTTTATATAGAGTATTTTCCTAGTGAATATCGGAAGCTTGTGACATGATGGTAGCCGGTCTTTCTGGATATGGTGTACACCTTCTCTCGTCAGCATCAGGTGGAGAGTCTGTGTTTGGTCTTCCTGTTTGTCTGTGTTTTGTAAAAGAAAAACAGATATTACCTCTTGGGGATACCACGTTTTTCTGGTGTGTTCTTCCTTGACAGATTTGATGGGCTCTAAGGAGAGTTGTAGAGGAGAATTTAAATATCAATGAGCAGACATTGTCTAGAAAATCAATATTTTCTTCTAATTTTTTAGTCTCATGACTTTTGACAAAGCCTTTAATTTGATATTGGTTTAATATTCTTCACATTTTAAAATGAACCGAAAATATTGTGTCTATTCACATTATAGGATTGCAATAGATCCCTGAATAATTTAACAGATATATATTGATGTAAAATTGCTGAAGATAGCAATCTGTCTTGTAATTTTATTTTGCTTACTTATAGTTTTAAATTCTAGAAAAACAATCAATC
Organism: Peromyscus maniculatus bairdii; assembly: GCF_049852395.1. Classification (NCBI taxonomy): domain Eukaryota; kingdom Metazoa; phylum Chordata; class Mammalia; order Rodentia; family Cricetidae; genus Peromyscus; species Peromyscus maniculatus. The sequence continues at coordinate 59,999,869 of NC_134872.1, read as the reverse complement.
GTTTATAAACCTCTCCAAACTGGAAATTTGGTGTTGTTTCTATCTTGATAAAGTAGCACTACTCTGAGAAAAAGTGATTAAATACAGAAGCATTAATTTCTCTTTGCTGTTTGTTTGTATGTATAACTAGAGTGGAGAAGAACATAATTGTGTATTCTTTTTTAAAGTAGCAGATCAAGTTACAATTTACATGTAATAAAAGTTTCCACTTTGTAAGTGGCAGTTATGTAAGTTGTGGTGAATTTACACAATTGTGCATTTTCAACCAAATCTGGGGTTTCGAACACCCCACCTTACCCATGATTGTTAGCTTGACTGCATTTAGAACCACCTGGGAGACACCCACCTCTCGGTGTGCCATGAGCTTGGTTCCTGTTGTTTATCAGAACAGGTAGGACCCAACCTGAATCCAGACAAAGGGAGTTCCTCAGCTGAGGACTCAGAGTGACCAATGTCTTCTACTCCCAAAGACGTGGTTTCCCCCACTGTTGTCAAGGGAACCCTTAAACCGTGATCTTCTTAAGTTGTTTTTCCAGGCATTTTGTCACAGTTACAGGGAAACTCTACAATACATCAGTGTGTTGCATGAATCTTAATTGGTCTTATAATAAAAACCTGGAGCCAGATCTGGGGTAAATGCTGAAAGATCAGAGGAAACAAACCATAGCCACTTCTCACCTTGCAACTCCTCAGCTGAAAGAAGATCCTGTCTCCATGAATCCTCAGACTGAATGCCTCTGAGTCCACAGCCGAAAAGTCACCAAACCTATCTCCTTCTGCCTTATATTCCTTTCTCTGCTCAGCCATATCACTTCCTGTCTCAACCTTCCCAGTGCTGGGATTAAGGGCATGTAAGTCCTAACTCCCAAATACTGGGATTAAAAGTATGTGTGACTCCACTGGAGAAAACTGATTTTCTCTTTGCCAGTGGGTATCAACTGGAGATAAGTTCTTGACTGGGGTGGGACCTTCTGTCTACCACTCCCTTCCCCTCAGCTCTTGCTTGAATCTGTGCAGGTTTGTGCATGCTGCCACACTCTCTGTGAATGCATGTGTGTCAGGAAGACACAGTTTCCTTGGAGTCAACCAACACCTCTGGCTTTTACAGTCTTCCCTCTCTTCTTCATAGATCACTAAGCCTTGAAGGGGACGGTTTAATGAAGACATTCCATTTAGGACTGAGCACTCAAAGTCACTCTGGACCCACTCATTTGTGGGTCTCTGTCTCTGTGTTAATTCCCATTTACTACAAGAAAAAGCTTCTCTGATGATGGTTGAGTGAGGCACTGATCTATGGGTATAGTATAAGTCATTAGGAGTCATTTTATCATGATGTTTCTTTAGTAGAATAAATAGTATTAGGTTTTCCCCTAGGTCCATGTCCTGTCTAGTCTCAGGTTCTTAATGACTTTAGCAGTGTCAGGTATGGGTTCCATCTCATGGGGTGGGACTTAAAACCAACTAAGAAGTGGTTGGTTATGACCATGACTTTTGTGTCATTATTACACAGTATATCTTTCAGGCAGGTAGCTGTTGTAGGTTGCAGGGTTTGTAGATGTGTGATACTGGTGATTATCCTTTTCCTCCAGTACCAGGCAGTGGGCCTTCCAGTATCATGCATGAATGCTAGTCAGCAGGGATGCAGCTTTTACTTGGGCACCAGCTTGAATTCTCTGGGTTCAATGTCTTAAGTGACTATTGTCTTCAGCAATATGATCTTACCATCAAGTTGTGGAGAACAACCAATCACCTTGGCAATAGCCTGTGATATTTGGAGGTTTCCATAGGGTTCTCTGGCTGGTATAACAAGATGTAACCCATTCCTAGTACTGGAAGTCTTACTTGGTGGAAAAGAATGTCTAGTTGGGACATTCTCTCCTCTATTATTTGATTACTACATTTGAATTCCTTTCATATATGTATATATTTTAAGAAGATTCTACAGTAGTAGGTTTCCATATGACCCCTCAAATGTTGTTAGTGTTAGCTGTCCCTCCATGTATTTCCTCCTTTACCCTTATTTAATTGACTTATTTTAGCCACCCCTTTTCTCCCCATAATGCTATATTCTATATTCCCTTCCTTGGCAGATCCTCTCCCTGTCCCTACCCCCCAGCTTCTTATCAACTATCTAACCTTTGCGGTTTTGTGTGTGTGTGTGTGTGTGTGTGTGTGTGTGTGTGTGTGTGTGTGTGTTTTCATATGGAGCTGAAAATTGGCCTTTCAACATCTGTGAAGAATTGCATTTGAATTTTGATGTGGATTACTTTTAGTAGGATGACCATTTTCACAACATTAATTCTACCAATCCATAAACTTAGGAGATTTTTTCCCCCATTTTTGGTGTCTTCCTCAATTTATTTCTTCAATGTCTTAAACTTTTTACTATACAAGTCTCTTACCAGCTTGATTAGAGTTATCCCAAGATGTATATTGAGACTATTGTGAAAGGTAGTTTCCCTGATTTCTTTCTTAGTCAATATGCCATATGTTTATAGGAAGCCTAGTAATTTTTTGAGAGTTAAGTTTGTTTCCTGCTACTTTGCTGAAACTGTTAATCAACTGTAGAAGTTTCCTGGTAGATTTTTGGGGGTCTTTTATGTGTGAAATCATATCATCTAAAAAATAAAGATACTTTGACTTCTCCCTTTCCTATTTGTGTCTCTTTGGTCTCCATTAGTTGCTGTATTGTTCTAGGTAAGACTTTAAGCACTGAATAGGCATGAAGAGAATCAGCATCTGTGTCCTGTTCTTGATTTTAGTGAAAATGCTTTCAGTTTCTCTCCGTTTAGGTTGATGTTGGTTGTGGGCTTGCTGTAAGTTATTTATTATGTTGAGGTGTATCCCTCACCTCTCCAGAGCTTTTATTATGAAGGGGTGTTGAATTTTGTGGAAGGTCTTTTCTGCATCTAATGAGATGACCACATCATTTTTGTCTGGCAGTCTATTTATGTGCTCTGTTATGTTTATTGATTTACATATGGTGAATCATCCTTCCATCTCAGGTATGAAGCCAACTTGGTCATGATGGGTAATCTTTTAGATGTGTTCTTGAATGTCTTTAAGTAGTTAATTTGTGCATTGAGAATTTGTGCATTGAGAATATGTGCATCTATGTTCATAAAGTATATTGGTCAATAATTTTCTTTTTGGTTTGTTTGATCTTTTTGTGGGTTTTGGCATCAGCGTAATAGTGGCTTTATAAAAGAATCAGGAAGTGTTCCTTCAGTTTCTTTTTGCAGAACAATTTCAGGAGCATTGGCATTAATCCTTTTTTAGAAAGTCTGTAGAATTCTCTGCTGAATTCTTCTGGCCGTGGGCTCTCTTTGATAGGGAGACTTAATTATTGCTTTTATTTCACTAGAAGTTATGGATCGACTTAAATTTCTTATTTGATCTCAATTTAACTTTGGCGGGATATATAAATCAGGAAATCCATCCATTTCTTTCAGGTTTTCCTGTTTGGTGAAGCACAGGTTTTTCTTTTTTAAAGAATGTCCTTATGAGTCTCTGAACTTCCTGTCTGTTGTAATATCTCCCTTTTCATCTCTAGTTTTATTAATTTGGAACTTCTCTCTCCATCTTTAGTTACTTTGGCTTAGGGTTGTCAAACATAGATTTTTCTCAAAGACTCGTCTCTTTGTTCTACTGATTCTTTGTAATTTTTATTTGTTGTTTCTATTTCATTGATGCCAGCCCTGAGTTTGCTTATTTCTTCACATCTGCTCTTTCTGGGACTGTTTCTTCTGGTTGTTCTAGAACTTTCAGGTGTGTCACTAAGTTACCTATATGAGATATTTCTAGTTTTTTTGTTTGTTTGTTTTTTATGTAGTCATTAGTACTATGAACTTGCCTCTTAGAACAACTTTCAATATGTCCTATAGATAGGGTATGTTGTGTTTTCATTTTCTTTTGATTCTGAAAATATTTTAATTTCCTTCTTGATTTCGGTCTTGACCCATTTTTCATTCAGAAGTGAGTTGTGCAGTTTCTATTAGTTTGTATACTTTCTATTGCTTCTGTTGGCAATATTCAGCTTTAATTAATTGTGGTAAGATAGGGTGCAGGGTGCTATTCCAATTTTCTTATATCTGTTGAGACTTGCTTTGTGTCCAAGTACATGATCAATTTTGGAGAAAGTTCCATGAGCTGCTGAAAACAAAGTATATTCTTTCATGTTGGGTGAAATGTTTTATAAATATCCATAATGTCTATTTAATTTATGACATTATTTAACTCCAGTAGGTCTCTTTAGTTTTTATCTGAATGACCAGTCAATTGTTGGGAGTGGGGTATTGAAGTCTCCTACTATCATTGTGTGAAGGTCAACATGTGATTTTAGTTGTGGTGGTCTTTCATTTATGATCTTGAGTGCTTTTGTTCTAAGTGAATCAACTGAAGAATTGCAATATCCTCTTGGTGGGTTTTTCCTTTAATGAGTATGCAGTGTCATTCACTATCTCTTCTCATTAGTTTTGGTTTGAAGTCTATTTTGTCAGATATTAACATGGCTACATCTTTCTTCTTGGGTCCTTTGACTTGGAATATCATCTGTCCTTTTATCCTGAGGTAATGTCTATCCCTGATGGTGAGATGTGTTACTTGGATGACTCAGAAGGATGGATCATGTCTTCTAATTCAATCTATTAGCATGTGTCTTTTCATTCACTAAATGAGGCCATTAATATTGAGAGCTGTCAATGAGAAGTGTTTATTGATTCCTGTTATTTTGTTGTTATATTGTGAGTTTCCTCCCATCTTTTAAATTGCTCTTAAAGAGATTACTTATCCCTTGTATCTCCTTTGGTGTAGTTAACCTCCTAAGACTGAAGCTTTCCATCTATTGCCTTCTGTAGGTCTGGATCAATAGACAGAAATTGCTTAAATTTGGTTATATCAAGAATGTTTTTCTCTCTCCATCTATTGTGGTTGATACTTTTGCTGGGCATTGTAATCTGGGTTGACATCTGTAGTCAATTAGAGTTTGTAGAACATTTGTCCAGTTCCTTCTGGCTTTCAGAGTCTCCCCTGAAAACTTGGGTGTTATTCTAATGGGCCTGCCTTTATATGTGAGTTGGTTTTTTTCCTTGCAACTTCTAATATCCTTTCTTTGTTCTGTACATTTAGTGTTTTGATTTTTGTGTGCTGTGGGGTATTTTTTTTTCTGGTCATGTCTATCTGTATGTTCCTTATACCTTGTTATGTTTCTCCTTTTTTGCATTAGGAAAATTTTCTTCTATGGTTTTGTTAAAAGCATTTTCTGTGTTTTTAACCTGGGATTCTCCACCTTCCTCTATATCTGTTATTCATAGTTTTGTCTTTTCACATTTTCCCAGATTACCTGGATATTTTGTATCTGGATCCTTTTAGATTTAACATTTTCTCCATGTGACCTATCCATTCCATTCCTTATACCTTGTCTTCAAGATCTGAAATCCTCTGTTCCGTATCTTTCAATCTGTAGGTGAGGTTTATCTCTGTGCTTTTGTGTGTGACATCCTAAGTTTTTCACTTCCAGTTTTTATTTCAGTTTTGGTTTTCATTACTTATTTTATTTCTTTGTTAAATTCTACTTTTGTGTCTGAAAATGTTTTCATTCAGCTATTTGTGTTTTCAAGGAGTTTAAGGCTTTTATTTATAACCTCTTTAAGATCCTTGGACATAGTCATAATAGCTATTTTGAAGTCCTTGTCTTTCTCAGGACCTATTGCAATATGGTTAGTGGATTCTGGAGAAGCATGTTGTCTTGGCTGTTAATGTTTGTGTTTTTGCACTTGAGTCCAGGTGTATAAAGTTATGATGTTTGAAGTGTTTTTTTGGTGTAGATATCTGGTCTTGTCTTTGTTGGGTGGATGTTCTGTTCTTCGGTTGCTGGTGCCCACTCTGGATCCCAGGCAAGTGTGGTTGATATAGGGTCCCTGGTAGAAAATGCTTCTGCTTGTCAGTGGGTGACAGAAAGGAATGGAGATAGGCCAAGAGGAATGGCTGAGATGGGCATTGGGACTAGCCCATAGAGCTGCACCTACCAGCAGAGTCCCAGGGGAATGAAAGTAAAGTGGTAGGAGGGGCTCCTGTAGTAGAACTCCAAAATTTGCCTGGATTTTAATTCATAGTTTATTGTATTAAGATTCAGGACTTTTTGTTATAGCTATAAGTTCATTATCAGATATGTATTTTGAAAAATAACTTCTGCCCATTTGCTCTTTGCCTGTTAATTTTTATAATTTTGCTTCTTTTTCTTTAAGTTTTTTTTTTTAATTTGGGATGCGTGTGACTCTATATGTATGTGTGCCTGTGTGTGTGTGTGTGTGTGTGTGTACACATGTGTGTGTATTTAAATTTTTTAAGCAGCTATTGGAATAATAAAAGTATTTGCCTAATAATCTTTTCTTAATCCTGGGAATTAAATTGAATTACTTCTTAGAATTTTTTAATCTAAATTTTTGTATTTCTATCAATAACCTATTTTAAGTTAATTTTTGTACACTATGTGAAAAGTTTACAGAAAGTTATCAGGAAGAGGGTCCCAGAGCTTAACTGGGAAAATTGTCTTTTGCAAGCAAATGTGTGAGGAACTAGTTGTACGCTTACATAAACCTCATCTTTTCCATTAGGAAACAAGAGATTTCTTTCTACAGATGATTAGGAGGGTCTTCAGGGGGGGACTTCTGCTTGGCAAAGTTGGGACAGTTGGCATCAGATTTACACACCAACCTTGTACAGCAACAATGAAAAGCAAACATATATAAGAAAAGATTGCTTTTCAATTCACTGGAATCCAGGCGAGCAAAGGGAGTGGCCACTGAAAGTCAACAGTAGCGGTAGGTAGTGAGGAAATAAGGTCTATGATTGCCTGGTTGTCGCATTGAGGGAAATTCCTGGCATTGGGTAAAGGTGTGTAAGCCAAATGGAGTCCAGAAGACTTCCAAAGACTACTGAAGTCCAGCAGACCAAGGCAATTAGAATTCTCAAAGGGTTGCATTCTGCTGAACATAAGAGCTCTTCACAGAGAATTCTGGGTATTTTGGAAGTTGGAGGCATCCACTATGCCAGTATTTTCAGTGTATGAATGTTAGGAAACTGGTAGGACACAGAGAGAATTATTCAGTGGAATTAGAGGTTAAAAGTTCACGAATGGGTATGTGCTCCTTTTTTCTCTATTTCTTAAGATTTTTAATTTTTATTTTATATGTATGGGTATTTTTCCTGCATGCATGTCTATGAACACAGGCAAGATGAGGGCAACAGATTCCTTGGAGCTGGAGTCAGAGATGGTTGTGAGATGCCATATTTGGTGCTAGGAATGAAGGTGGGCCCTCTGAAAGAGTAGTCAATGTTCTTCACAGGTGAGCCACCTCTCCAGCCCTCTTTTCTCTGTTTAGATCAGCCACTTACAACTCTGCCAATTACATTCTTTATTCCTATAGGACTTTATTGGAAAATTTCCATAGTGAGGTCTGAAGGTGATGGATTCTTTTATAATTGGAAATTCCTTTCCCCTCACAGACAAGCTAAGGGCTTATTTTACTATTCAATTTGCTCCTTATACATTTGCTTGCTAAAAGCACAATTTTCCAAGTTAATCTCCCGAGGAATCTTCCTCATCAATTTTCTAAATGGTGCCAAAACATCTTTTCTATGACCCCTATTGATCTTTTTAAAAACATAACAATTTAATTGATACCATCCCTTTTATTCCACAGTTTTCAATTAGTCCTGGCAGTCTCTCTTATTGCTTTTCCCTTTTGTGGCTAAGTTGAATTGCTAGCAAAGGACCCCACTTCTTTCAGCAAAGATGCTGCTGAAAAAAATTTTAGGGGACTGATTAGTCTAAAGATGGCTTCTTCTCACTGTATCTTGAAGTGTTTGGCTGAAGAGAGACTAATTCATTTCTAGGACAGCACAGAAGAGAGCTAAGGTCAGCTGCAGCTAATCCTGGTAAGACTTGAAGTTCAAAAAAAATGAAAATAGATTTTTCATGGAGAGCTCTTAGATCCTTTTACATCCTTTCTAAAACTTAAAAGGCATCTCAGGAAACCATTATCCTGTCTGGTTTTGAGAAGGTGAGAACTTTGCTAATAATCTTTTAAAAATATTTCCTTTCTTAACATATCTATGCCTCCATGGGTTTTTGTGAGGATTATTGAGCTTTCCTTTTCATTTTCTTGTTGTTTCTCCTTTTGTAAAATAAAGTGGGCTCTCTAGAGGAAAGTAATACAATAAAATTCTTGCCTGAAGTTGTGAAGTCTAAAGGACATCTGTTGGGGCTGGAGAGAGATGGTTCAATGGTTAAGAGGATTTGCTACTTTTGCAGGTGACCTGGGTCCAGCTCCCAGCATCTCCACTGTGGCATGCAGCAGCCTGTAACTCTAGATCCAAAGGATCCAACACCCTCTTTGGGCCTCCATGTCCACCAGCCCTGCACGTGGCTCACATACACACATACAAGGAAAACACTCAGGTATATAAAATAGAAGTAAAAATTGAAAAAATAGAACAGAATAGAAGACAACTGTTGAAGAAGGTTTTGCAGGAAAGAAGGGAAGGAACGGCACATATAACATAGATGAATATGTCCGTTCACTCCCTGGCTGAGGAATGACTGACTAACCCATTAGACCTGGAACAGAGGCCTTGGTCTGAGAGTCGCATGCCTGCATTTGAACTTGATTCTTTTCCTTACAAACTGACCAATCTTTGCCAAGTACCTGACTTCTCTGGATCTTTACTTTGCCAGCTGCAAATGGAGAGAGCAATATCATTCATAGTCTGTTATGAGGATAATTCAAGTCAATATTTATAAAGCACTTAGAATTGTTCCTGGTGTACAGAAAATATTACATAAGTGTCACATGAAATACACATTTTAAATATATTTAGTGGGAAATTTGCTGACCCAGGAATTACCACATATTAATAACTATCATTTTATGCAAATGTTAGAAAGGTTGAGCTTTAGTGGGAAATGCAATTTAAATATCTGTGAAGTAACTTTTATGGAGAAGTCAATTGTCTCCAAACATGATAATTTAATATAAAACATGTTCCTGTCAAAAGTATGTTGTGTACTCCCTGGGCATCAAGCATCATGCAGTATACTAAGAATTTAAATGAATTAGGCCTAAGTGTTATTTAGGGAACACTGCAGTTAATGGACCAATAAATGGATCTTTTCTAAAGATTTATTTTTATTTTTAATCAGGGAGAAATTTGCATGTGAGTGTAGGTGCCCATGGAGGCCAGAAAAGGGTTTCAGGTCTCCTAGATCTAGAGTTACAGGTGGCTGTGAGCTATCCTACCTGAGAGCTGGGAGCTGAACTTGGGGATTAGTAAGTGTGCTCTTAATCTCTGAGCCATCTCTCCAGCCCCAAATGGATAATTTTTTTTTTACAGATGGTTTTATTTATTTATTTATTTATTTATTTATTTATTTATTTATTTATTTATTTTGGTTTTTCGAGACAGGGTTTCTCTGTGTAGCTTTGCGCCTTTCCTGGAACTCGCTTTGGAGACCAGGCTGGCCTCAAACTCACAGAGATCCTCCTGCCTCTGCCTTCCAAGTGCTGGGATTAAAGGCGTGCACCACCACCACCACCCGGCTCCAAATGGATAATTTAAAAACAATGTTTATATGAAATATCAAGACTATCTGAGGCGTCTAAAGAAATGGCTCAGAGATTAAGAGCAGTAGCCACTCTTGCAGAGGATCTGGGTTCAGTTCCCACAACCCTTATCAGATGGCTCACAATCACCTGTAACTCCAGTTTCAGAGGATCTCAACCCTCTTCTGGTCTCTGACATTGCCTGCATGTTTGTGATGCAAAAACACACACATAAAAAATAAAATAAATCTTTGAAAAAAGAGAATGCATCTAAAGAGTACAGGGTAATGTGCCAAATATAAGTGTGTGTGTGTATGTGTGTGTGTGTGGGTGTATACACAAAGAAGTCCATGAAAATTCATTAAACATAATGAGCATAAATCAGTCAGGCCTAGAGGAAGAAAGCATATTCCTGGCAGAATGATAGTCCCACTTTGGAAAAACAAAGTCAGATCTTGGGGTGTGCTGCAGTCAAGGAAGGGAAGAGTTTTGCATTTAGCAACATTACCCTTCTATTTACTGTCATTTTTAAAATAAAAATTATCTTTTTAGGTAAGATAATATTGTATTTAAAACAGTAGGAAATGAAAACACTAAATGGTTTAGACTGGGTCCTAAAGTTGGCCATATTCTAAGGAATCAATCTAGATCCTGACTGGAGAGAAGCTCTGATATTGAAAGCATCATTTTATTAATTGCCTATGGATAAATCAAGTCTCAGTGTTGACACATAACAGCTAGATTCCGGAGAAGTTGATTTTTAACAGATGTGATGTCATAAATTTATGCAGAACTCTGAGTCTTGATTCATCGATAACTGATCTTATGTTCAAAGAAGCTCTAGCCTGGTCAATATATTTAAGAAATAAAACTAGAGGTCAGAATGCTGATTGGGCACTGGAATAAAAGTCATGTGTCCTCTGAAAGGATATTCTCATCAATCTAGATTGTTGAGGACCTGCTTGTTTTCAAACTTAATGACACAGATTGTTCATTTTCTAGAGACAGCTGAGCAGTTCATGGAGTGTTTTGTATTTAGACTTACTGTTCTCTATTATTATATTCATTATTTATTTTGATGGGCTTGTAAATAGCTTTCTCTAGAATAAGATCCATATTTATGTATGTTGTCTTAGAGAAACATAGCAGTCTTTTTTATTGGATATGGTGAATTCTTTTTAAAACAAAATTATTATAAGCCTTTATTACCATAAGTTACTTTTTTAAAAAAATTTAATTTTACAATACAATTCAGTTCTACATATCATATCCCTTGTTCTCCACCCTCCTACCCCCCTCCCCTTACCCCCAGCCCACCCCCCATTCCCACCTCCTCCAGGGCAAAGCCTCCCCCGAGGACTGAGATCAACCTGGTAGACTCAGTCCAGGAAGGTCCAGTCCCCTCCTCCCAGGCCAAGCCAAGCGACCCTGCATAAGCCCCAGGTTTCAAACAGCCAACTCATGCACTGAGCACAGGATCCGGTACCATTGCCTAGATGCCTCCCAAACAGATCAAGCCAATCAACTGTCTCACTCATTCAGAGGGCCTGATCCAGTTGGGGGCTCCTCAGACATTGGTTCATAGTTCATGTGTTTCCATTCGTTTGGCTAGTTGTCCCTGTGCTTTATCAAACCTTGGTCTCAACAATTCTCGCTCATATAAACCCTCCTCTTTCTCACTAATTGGACTCCCAGAGCTCCACCTGGGGCCTAGCTGTGGATCTCTGCATCCAGTTCCCTCAGTCATTGGATGGGGTTTCTAGCACGACAATTAGGGTGTTTGGCCATCCCATCGTTACTTCTACCATAGCCTTTATAACTCATAGAGTTGTGTTAAATTTCAAAGGATAAAATTTTCTTCATTTTATCTCTCAATTTGGATGTTTTATAATTTTTACAACTTGCTTTGCATCAGACTTAAAGGGTTACGGGTTAATGGGTTTAACTACACTTCAGCAATGAATAAACAATTAAATCTTGCATCTCAGGTAAAAAGAAATCTGAAAGATAAAAACCAAAACACAGTGAGAGTGAAAATTATGACACCTTATTTTTAAACTTCACAAGTAGAAGAGAAACCCAAGTGTTGTGCGTATTTCCACTTCTCAGTTCTTTTGTCTTTGGTATGTCATTCAGGCAAAATTAATACCTCAACATCCTCAACACCTTCAGGTCCTTTTCTGACCTATACACTCATTAAACATTTCCCATTTCCTTTGAATTTTGTCTATCAGGGAATCATCAATGATTACCTCAGTCAAGCACAACAACATCTTCCATATGGGAAATGAATTATCAATAAGATACCTAGCTCCCTGTCATTAAAGATCTCAGATTGTCCAAAAATAAAAAAATAAAAATAAAAATCTTATGTATGAAAAAGACCAAATGACTTTCAAATTAAAAATCAGCAGATAGAAGTTGTCTTACTGGGAAAAAGAATCATTTCTTATTTTGCAAAACCAGAGTACAACAAAATCTAGGAAGCTGTGATGGTTTATTATTTCTGGTGAGATATGTCATGACTATTAAAGACTGGATAGACATGTCAAGAGGAAGTGTAGAAGACAACACGGAGAAGGGAAAGTGGAAAGAAAACAGTGCTGAGAAGTGTGTGTGTGTGTGTGTGTGTGTGTGTGTGTGTGTGTGTGTGTAATAGTTCTTATGTAAAGGAGATGTCACTCTTCTGAAAACTGATATATATATATAATATACTAGAATATATAAAGTGGCCATCACTTATCAAGTATTTACAACTAGTCACCTACATAAATTATCTCATTTTATTCTTGTCAAAAACCTGTCTAGTGGGCATCATCAGCCCCATCTTCCTATTATACATAAAGATGTTGAAGCTTGGTACACGAGGTTCCAAGCCGGTGGCTCCTGGAGACAGGGTTGACCCTTGAGAGCTCAGCTGTTGAGGGCGGGCTCTTTCTCCAAGAGAGCAGCACCAGGGCCACCTATGTCAGTGTCTGAATTATAGGACCCTAAGGTATGAGAAAGCCACCACAGGAGCTCTCTGGGTGAATGATGAAAAGAGCATCTGAGAATGAGTAGGCAGTATATTAGAGGTACCCTGGATGACTTGTCATGAATGAGCTTGTGAAATTAGTGAGAAAGGGGGAATAAAACTAAAGATGAGTCACTACTTCATTTCTCCAACTCAAGTTTTTGTTTGGTTTTGTTTTTTTGTCTTTGTTTTGGCTCTTCAATGACAGATGTTTCTGATACAGTGTAAAGCTGAGCAGCATCACTTACCCATTTCTCTCCTTGATTTCTTTTTATTTAGCTCCAGGAACTAGGCTGGGTCCAATTTTTAGGACATTTTAAGTGGTTTGAGCAATGGTGGGTGATTATTTGGTGAGCCTGGGAAGAAAATGAATTATACCCTAGATACCTGGAGGGGATAATTTGTTGCTTAAACATGCATCACACTCACTTCAAGGCTCATCTGCCCTGGCTGTACCTCCAAATATTTCATTACTTTATTAACCTAGACCATGCATATGGATGTGTATTGGTGGGCTGAGTATGGCAGTATATTTGACCGTTTTCTCTTCCATTTCCATTTGGCTGTTAACTAAATCCCATCACATTATAGGTTTCTTTGAATGATTTGAGATTTTAATTTCTCCCCCTTGACTTCCAATATGCTTTGATACTGGGAATTCCATAAAGCAATATAATACGTCAAAAAATGTTCAGGCAGTGATACATTTTTCTTTTGAATTCAGCAGACAGCAATAGTTGTCTAACGTCTGATTTTATCCAATATAGAAAAGCATTCTTTTTAAAAGGGGATAAATTCCTTTGAGTTATTTAAGTGCCACAATCCTTCAATTTTTCTGTAACAAGAACAACAACAAAATAAGCATGTCTTTGACAGATATATAATACCCAAACTTGAAATTCAGTCCACAGTGTTATTGCCAAGAGTAATTAAATTAGTCAGGGTCTGGCCATATGGAATATAGTTATAATAACAGTTTTTAATGTCCTTTCCCACTAATTCTGTAATCTATGATGTTTTGGAGGCTTTCTAGTAATTGATTTTTCCCCTTCATAATGTGTTGTATTTTCCTACTTTTTTCTATAATTGTCATTTTTGACTGAATACCGGATGTGAATTTTATGCTGTTTAGAAGTGACACTTTCGTTTTCTTATGAATATTATTGTATTTTATTTTGGATTAAAGTTAATTTTTTTTTACTATCAGAGAAATATCTTTTAAAATATTTGTATCTATTATCTTATGTACTGTATCTCTCTTCTGTAGCTTGATGTAGTTGGAGATTACTCTGCCTGCTCTTTTTGGTGGCTCATTCTTTGCTTGGGTGGGGTGGGGTGGGGATTGTTCCAACATACAATTGCCCATTTGTTTTTTGTTTTTTTATTAAGAAAAAATTTTCATTTATTCTACACACCAATCAAAGATCCCCCTCTTCCCTCCTCCCACCCCCCAGTCCCTCCCAAACCACTCCCTACTCCCCCCCACACACAAGAAGGCAAGGCCTTTCATGGGGAGGCATGCCCAGTAGAGGCAAGTCCAAGCCCTTCCCCTTGCCTCAAGGCTCCACAAGGTGTCCCATCATAGGTAGTGGGCTCCAAAAAGCCCCCTGATGCACCTGGGATGGATTCTGATTCTACTACCAGCTCCCCACCCCAAGCAGATCAAGCTACACAATTGTCTCACCATGCAGAGGGCCTAGTCCAGTCCCATGCAGGCTCCACAGCTATTGATCCAACTTTCATGAGTTCTCACTAGTTTGGTTTTGTCATCTCTTCAGGTTTCCCCATCATGATCCTAATGCACTTGTTCATAGAATCCCTCCTCTCTCTCTCCAACTGGACTCCTGGAACTCTGCCTGGTGTTTAGCTGTGGATCTCTGTATCTGCCTCCATCAGTCATTGGAGAAAAGCTCTGTTATGACAGTTAGGGTATTCACTGATCTGATCACTGGGGCAAGCCAGTTCAGTTCAGGCACCCTCTCCACTATTTCTAGTAGTCCAAGCTGGGGTCATCCTTGGGAATTCCTGGCAACTTCCCTAGCAAGGGGTTTCTCTCTATCCCCATGGATACCTCCATCATGGTATCTCTCTCATTGCTTTCCCACTCCATCCTTGTTCCAGCCCATTTGTACCTAGAATCCCTCTGCCAATTTTTGTAGTACTCCCTACACTCTTTCATCTATGTATAACTTTCTCACCTCCATGAAGTTCTCCAATTCCCTAGAAAATCTCTCTCTCTCTCTCTCTCTCTCTCTCTCTCTCTCTCTCTCTCTCTCTCTCTCTCTCCCTCCCTCCCTCCCTCCCTTCCTCCCTCCCTCCCCCCCTTCCCTCCGTCCCTCCCTCCCTCCGTCCCTTCCTCCCAGTCTTTTGTCCTCTAAATTCTATCCACTTTGCATTCCTGATTTCCCAAGTCCAACTCTTCAACATAGTAACATGACCAGACAGACCCACGGTACTGGTGCACTACCTATTGTTCAATGTGTGGAAACTATTGTAGCAAGGTAAGGAAATCCAGAGTGATATTATACATCAGAAATGATGAGAACAATCAAGCCTTTAAATTAAGAATGTTGTTATTGTAAATATTTAGAAGAATTTAGAGGTATGATCATTTTGATTTGCTTATACAATGAACAATGAAGTTGCTTTCTACAATTTAGTTTGGTTCTCAAGACAGATCATGTTATAATAGAAATTTTATCTAAACAAAAAGAAATAGAACAAGCAAAATCCCTTTTGGTTTTTTTTTTCTTTTGTACATTTAGACTGGCATTCTAGTTGTATAAGAATGGGATGTAAACCCATTCCCAATCACTTGTCTTGTTTGACTGTGAAAGCTCAGTTATTAATATTTTATACCTGTCAAAAGTAAAATAAAAATTTGAAAACTTATAGTGCTTACAATAAATTGTGAGAGACTCGCTTGTGGTTAAAATTGAATCTGGAATCATTTAGAAAATGTTCTGGAAGCTCTGTGAACTGAATGTGGAGCTTGTCCAGATTCTCATTATATCTCTTCACAGCAAAATTGATGTTCCAAAATCCTGTTGTCTTATGCATCATTATTTTTGCAAGGAACAATCCAAAAAAAGAATTTCTAGGCTAGTAATCATGGAAGTCTATTAAGTAGTTTAGGACAAAAATAATGGTATGTATAGAAAGCCCTACACATTTAGTTTTGAATGTTGTTGTAACTTGTGACTGACAATATGTATGTTTATAAATAAAGAATATTATGATTTCATAAAAATTTTCATTAAATTTACATTAATTTTATGCATATTTTGCCTGTATTGAAATTTTTATTTTATTTTACTTGGTAAACTGGGAAATTTTGCTCTATAGTTTGATATTTCTCATACGTCAATGAGGTTAGCAGTATTTCTAGATCAAAGTGTTGAGCCTCAGTAACCACAATATGGAACTCTCTGTGTGGTCAACGCAGATTCACTGGGTCTCCACTGTGACTATCCTGGTCAGAAAGTGGAATATAGATATATTTGAGTGACACAGCTGGCACACAATTACAAGAATGTCTCTGAAGAGCCAGTTAGGAGGGTTGTGGCTGGTGGAGACTTGGCAACAGAGAATCAAGCAGGAGTCAAACAGGTGGAGAGGAAAATACGGCCACCAGTGGAAGAATGTCCCACACTCAAGAAGAATGTGATTTGGATCAGACTCAATTTAAATAACATGGATGGGCACATGGAAATCTGAATTTTAGACCCTACGGGAGATGGTGTAGACAAAGACAGACAAAAGTCTGTTCCCCAAGTAACTGGGGACCTGAGTAAAGGAGACATAGATAGAAACAGGACGGAAGTTCATGGTAACAGAAAGCTGTTGGTTAAAGGGGTCCTTGTTATAGGGCTGAGAATGTAGATGCCCCCAGGGACTTGCCTGTGGCTCTGGTTCTGATGCTGCCTAGTTATAACTGATCGCGAACCTAAGACTATAAATAGCTCTAGACAGCAGTAGGAAAGTTTTTATTTTATTAATTTTTTTTATTAAGGAAATTTTTATTCATTTTACATACCAACCACAGATCCCCTTCTCTTCCCTCCACCTGCCCCTCCAGACTTTTCTCCCAACCCACCCCCATTCCCTCCTCCAACAAGGTAAAGCCTCCCCTGGGGAGTTAGGAGAGCCTGATACATTCAGTAGAGGCAGGTCCAAGCCCCCTCCACCACCACACCAAGGCTGTGCAAGGTGTCCCACCACAGGCATTGGGCTCCAAGAAGCCAACTAATGCACCATGGATGGATCCTGAGCCTACTGCCAGGGGTAGAGTCTTTGGAGGGAGGAGAGAAACAAATTATTATAATACTGGTGAATGTGACCTCAACATCATTCCACAAACATATACGAGAGGGTACCAGTACTGTTGGACACGTGTCCCACTCAGAACCAGTCCAGACCTCCCCCAACCTGTTCATAGTACCCCTGAATCAGCATTCCTTCTAGTCAACTCCCAATTTTTCAATCACACTACATACTTCACATTTTTCTTTTGGTACTGGTCACCTTGTTCCTGATGTAGGTTCCTGTTTGGTCTAGTCATTCAAAAGTGTGTTGATTATAGAATCAACTCAGGTGTCCATCAACAAAGAAATAGAGAAAGAAAATGTAGTTTACATAAATAATGGAATTTTTTTTAGCTATAAAGAGGAATGAAGTTAGGTCACCTGCAAGAAAATGGATGCTACTGGAGGTGATGGTATTATGTCAATTATATGCCAGTCTCAAAAAGACAGACACCACACATTTTCTCTCATTTATGGGTCTTATACTTTATAGATACATAATATATACAGAAAAGGGGGGCAAATGGGAAAAGGCAGGGCATAAATGGGTGAGTAGGTAAGTACAAAGGGGATAGATATACTCAAAGTATACTTACATGAAATGACCTCAAATAAACCTGGACAATAAAATAAAATATCTTGAAGAAATGTTAAAGTCTCATAGTATTTGACTTTGCAAACTCACTCTCTGATCCTCCTCATGTGGTGGATTTTGCATGTCATCAAGAACCCTGGAAGAATGAGATGCTGTGTACCCTTGAATCCCTTGACCAGTGGACAGTCCTGATCTTGAATTATATTCTAGAAATGACTTGTCTAAAGAAATTTGTGATGTGAACTTTGTTTTGTTGCAGTAGTTCAACACAGCAAGCATCTGCTATGAAGCAGGTTACTGGCTTGCATCCTTGTAGCTACCAGACTGACCAAGTAAGACTTGGCCTTTGCAGTTGAGCTGGCTGGGTTTGGCTTGGGGAACATATAGGTAGCAGATAATTACATAAAATGTGGTGAAGCCTTTGAAGAAATCTCAAGGTATATTTTCTGGGAGTACAGAGACTTAATAAGAAAATTACAGAGATTTAATAAAGAAAACAGGGGACATTTGTCTCTGCCTTCACACTAAGGGAAAGCCTGGGAGACAGGATGATCAGGAGTTTGCGAAGCAAAGTCCAAGTCAACCTGGGCCACACAAGACCTTGTCTCAAAAACAAGAAAACAGAACAGAAATCAAGGAAGCTTAGAGGTTGGTGTCATTTGCTTCATTTTAGCAAAAGTGATGAATATGTGTCCACATATGAATTTTTACCCTACGACCATAATTATAATGATGGACTCAAAATATAGAGCTACTGATGAAAAACTTCAAGTGGAAAATTTTTGTTGAACTACTCTTGGGGTATAGTTAGAACCTAGTTTCAGGAATTACTATAATTTATGACTCTGGATATAATTCTTCTGGCTCTGCCCCTTAGTGGTAGTATTCTCCCCTCTTAGTCTTGGTGACTGCAAATAATAGTTGCTTTGCAGTAGTATCAGTTATCAATTCTTAGTTCAAAATTCTTCCTTAAATATATGCTCCATAATAGAATTTTTAAATTGTTTCTCATTTAAATTGAGCATGATGTCAAATTTTCTTAAGAGGTTGCTGCTGAGGAAGAGGTTCCTGAAGTTTCTGGTGTGTGCTGCAGACTTGAGCAACTTCCGTGTGAAGACATTTGGTAGAGCCCATCCCATTCAGCAGCCCTAGATATAGTCAGCTATGATCTTGAATGCTTAGCTTTAGAATGTCCTTTCTGTAGCTCTGTAGATGTAGACCCAGAACTCTCTGCATAGTGCATGAAGCCATAGTGGTCCAGAGCATCCTGTAGTAAGTAGTCATTGCTTTTGCAAACTTTTTTATTTCTTTTTTTTCTTGAAGATTTATTATATATATAGTGTTCTGCTTGCATGTATCCCTGCACACCAGAAGAGGGCACCAGATCTCATTACAGATGGTTGCAAGTCACCATGTGGTTGCTGGGAATTGAACTCAGGACCTCTAGAAGAGCAGCTGATGCTCTTAGCCTCTGAGCCATCTCTCAGCCCTTCTTTTTTATTTCTTGCACTCTGAGGGCCTCTTCTTCAGCCAGAACCATGTCACCAGCTTCTGTTCACGGGCCCCCTTCCTGAACTCAGAAGAGTGGCCTGCCTGTCATGTACCTAAAATTTCAGATACACTCTGCCCTGACCAAGTAAGTCATCTGATTTCTCTGCAGTCTGGTGGTTAAACCCCTTCCCTGAACACTTTCTAATTTGATTTTCCTTGAGTGCTTTCCCAGTGCCATGTTGTACTGTATTGCATTTATTTTTGTCTTATAATTGCTGTTTTGTCACTGTTTAATTACCTTTTTATATTCAGCTTTGGTTTAATCCACTGTGTGATCTCTATCCCCTGACTGTACTAATTGCTACAGTAAGCTTCATATAGTGAAGACTATATGAAAAAATGATAGGACAAGTGGGAACAGATATAGATAGTCTTGTTTCTCTCCTTTAAACAAGCTTCCTTTTAAAATATGCATTTAAGAGTTGTGTGTGTAGGTGTGAGTGTATGTGTGAGTATCTGACTCTGTGTGTACAGGTATATATGCATGTGTGTATGTTTGACTCTGTGTATACATGTGTGTGACTGTGTATATACATTGTTAGTTTTGCTTCTCCTCTAGTAAATAAGATGGCCATTGTTACAAGAAATATAGATTTTATTGATGGAATCAAGATTTAGCATCACCCAGCTCAATCAACACAGAGGAATTAATAGGAAGGCTCAGGTTCTTGCTCAAAGTCACACAATTTATTCAGAGTGAGACCTGTGTAAAATTTTCCTATGCTAAGGACCTTCCCAGGACTTTCTCATTAGGGAACTCATTCTCTATGCATGTTTAAAGCAAGTGTAATATAAATAGATGTGTCTTTTTCTAAGACTACCGTAACAAATGGCCAGGGACTGGATGGCTTACAAAGCAGAAAACTTTTTACTGCACAGCTCTGGAGGCCAGAAGTTCACCATTTATCAGGGCTATACACCTTGTAGGGATGCAAGAAGACAATCTTCTCTACATCTCTGAGCTTCTGATTCTAGTTTAAGGTCACATAATCAATTCAAGGTGGGACCTGCTCTGCATCCACACCCTAGCCACCAGAGTTCTTCCGGCAGCTCTTTCTATTCCCAGACTTCTGGATGTGTTGCTGTCTCTCTTTTCATATTGCCTTCTCGTCTTGCCTCTTATAAATATACTTGGGATGATCTAGACCCATCTCCCTCTCAAGATTCTTGGCATACTTATACCTGCCAACCTCTTCCCTCTTCCCAAGAAAGGTAGCATTCAAAGGTGTTAGCTATCGGGGCCTACCTTTTGGTAGATGGATATCTAGACAACTGCAATCTAAAAAATACATTTTTTTAGATCTCTAAAGTGCTGTGATTCAGTACTCCATAGACTTAGTCAATAAAACCCAGAAATTATTTTCTAATGGTTATTTATTCCATGGTCATATTATCTATCAATAGAATTTACTTACCTTTGTAATAGCAGTTGTGTTATGTGGGTTTAACTTGGAAAACATTAGTCTTTTTACAGTTACAGAGTGTTGTGAGCCACTGTGTGGATGCTGGGAACCAAATCTGGGTCCTCTATGAGAGCAAGGAGCACTCTTAACCACTGACCCATTTCTTCGCCCCCCCTTTCCTTTTGTTTTGATGATCTTTGCACTGATTTCCATATTTGCTACAATAATTTATGTTCCCCCGAACAAAATTTTTTCCATAACCTCACCAGCATTTGTTACCTATTTTAGTGATAGGCACCTAACTGGGGTGAAATGTGATCTCAATGGAGATTTATTGTCTTAGTTAGGGTTTCTATTGCTCCTATGAAACACCATGACCAAAAAAGCAATTTGGGGAGGTAAGGGTTAGTTTGGCTTACACTTCAGCATTGCTGTTCATTACTGAAGGAAGTCAGGACAGGAACTCAAACAGGGCAGGATCCTGGAGGAAGGAGCTGATGCAGAGGCCATGGAGAGATGCTGATTACTGGCTTGCTTCCCCTGACTTTTTCAGCCCAACTTTTATAGAACCCAGGACCAGCCGACTGGGGATAGCACCACCCACCATGGGCTGGGCCCTCCCATATTGATCACTAAATGAGAAAATGCCTTACAGCTGGATCTCAAGGGGGCATTTCCTCTGCTGAGGCTCCTTCTGATGACTCTAGCTTGTGTCAAATTGACACACAAAACCACCCAGTAAGTACATTTGTATAAGGATGATGCACATTGTCTCATATACTTATTGGCTCTTTGTGCCTCTTTTGGGGATTGTCTGCCCAATCCATTTGTACATTATTGATTGGATGACTTGGGTTTTTACTTTTGACTTTGTATGTGTGTATGTATGTAAGTGTGGTGTGTTTGTGGGGGGGGAAGGTGTATGTACCCCTGTAGGTGTGTGGAAGTCAGAGGAGGGCATCTGGTGTCCTCTATTGCTCACTGCCACATTTCTTTGGGGACACTGTATCATTTTTTTTCTCTTTTTTTCACATCCTGTGTTCCAGTCCTCCTTATCTCCCTGTCTCCTCACATGTGCCCTTTGCCCTTGCAATCTATTCCCCAAATCAAAACCAAATTTAAAAGAAAACCCAAAACCAAACCAAAGAAACCAAACCAAACGAAAACAAATATGAACAAGCAAACAAAAATTAAAAAATTAAAAAGATTAAGAAAAAAGAAAAAAGAAGAACCTTGTCATGGAAGCCGTAGTGTGGCCCGTTGAATCACACAGTTCATCTTTACTTTTAAGTGTTCATTGCCGTGAGTCATTGGTCGGGCTGGAGGCCGCTGGTTTCTCCTACACCACCGAGAATGGGCTTTCACTGGGGCTCCTCTTGGATCTCCTGTTGTTGTCCTGTGTCCTGGGCATCCTGCTGTTTTCGATCTGTAGGTTTATCTCCTTCACAGATCATAGTTTTGGTGCATGTTGGGGTGGGCCAGCTCGAGCCCTGGTTTTGGGCCTAGGTGGTGCTGGCTGGGTTGCCCAGCTTCCTAGCTTTTCCTCGTTGTTACTAACTGTGGAGCTCTCAAGCACTACCTCGGCTAGCTCACTCAGTGAAGCCTGCAGCAAGGAGTGGGTCCAGATCTCCTGTTCTCAGGCCCTCAGATCCGGGTGCCCCTCACTCATATCACCAGGGCCAGCTCTACTGTTTTGCCCAGGAGAGGTGCAAGGCCCTCTTTCCTGATTGCTGTAAGGGGTTACAGTGCCTGGAAGGTGTCAGCCCTCCTGCTCTCATGCCCTCAGGGCCAGCTCACCTGTCAGTTCTAGTGGGTGGCCCAGGTGGGGTGCAGGGCCTGCTCTCCTGTGTACTGTAGCTGGTGTAGGGTAAGGCTAGTTCTCTTACTCCTGTGACCCTGATGCCAGCTCTCTAGCCTGCCACAGGTAGCAAGGAACAGAGTGGGGAGGACTTCTTTCCCTCACCCATGCCACTGCATGGGAAACTTGGGGGTGTGGTCAGCTCTGTTGCTCTCTCTCACCTTCAGGGCTGGCCTTACCTGTGTCCCTGACAACAGGGTCAGCTCTAGGCCAGAGAGGAAGCAGAGGCTGCTTTCTCATGCACTGTAGCTGGTGAGGGTCAGGGTGAGCTCTCCTATTCTGGTGACCCCAGGGCCAGCTCTGTCCCCTGCCACAGGTGGTAATCGGTGAAGGGGGAGGGCATCTTTCACTCACCCATCCCACAACATGGCAGATGATGGGGGTGGGGTCAGCTCTCTTGTTCTCATGTCCTCAGGGTTGGCTCACCTGGTTCCCAACCACAGATCAGCTCTAGTGTGCTTCCTAGGTGAGGTGCATGCTTCCTATGGTGAGGGTTGAGGCCATCTTTCCCAAGTGCTTGGGTGAGCTCTCCCCTGAGGGGTAGGGCTAGCTCACCTGCTGCAGTATCCAGTGAGGGGCAGGACCAGCCATCCCAGGGCCAGGGAAGGGTGAGGCCAGTTCAGCACAGCATGGTTTCAATGACCCCTGTGTTAACACAGGCCATGGACATCACCACAGACCCCAGCTGCATCAGGACCATGGGCCCAGACATGGCCCTTGGCAGCAGCTCAGGCACAAATGCCACCACAGCCCCAGTGCCAGCACAGGCCAACCAGATGAGCATGGCCTCAGCAGCAGCATGGCTCCCAAGCAGGATGTTGGATCAACTAGGCCATGGTGTCAGTGGAGACCTTTCAGGGGGGTCTTGGCTGATCAAACCATATTAGCCTAGATGTAATCCACAGGTTCTCATCTTCTTTGTGAAAACAAAAGCAGAACCTCTTTTCCAAAGCAACGTATCCTTAGACACAAATTTTGAAGTCAAGATACCATATATATATATATATATATATATATATATATATATATATATATATATGTTTAACTCAGCAGCCTTTACAACCAAATGTCTCTCTCCAGTTAAAAATCCCAAAGACAATATAATCCAGACTCTGTGTGTGATTGTATTTTTATGTGGCTTATTTTTTTATATTACTTTTACTGTCTCTTTAAAAGACTTTATTTTTTAAACTATTTCTTTATATAGCTGTCTGCATTAATTTCCCTCTCTCTTCCAAGCCTATGTATATTTTTACACATATTGTAAACTATTTAGGGTTTATTTCATCTGAATCTGTCTTATTGTGAACCTGTTGCTTTAAACTGCAGTGGCCAGTAGGCAACCTTGGCTGCTGACTCCGACTACCTCTTCCCAGAATTCTCCTAGTCTGCTTGCCCCGCCTATACTTTCTGCCTGGCTACCAGCCAATCAGCATTTTATTAAACCAGTATACAAAAGCATTATTCCACAGCAGTCATTACTCATGATGGGGCGGGACTTGGAAGCTTCATCCATGATCACGTTTGTAACTCCTTACTGATGCTCTGCAAGAAAGCCGAATAAACTCATTGGTCCAGTTCTTTCACATCTTTCTTAACTTGGCTGTGGCCCCAGGCATCTGAAGAACTTTCATTGGCAAGTAGAGCTAGGGACACCACCCCAGAACCCAGCTTCCATAGGGCAACTGACCCAGACATGGCCCTGGACATTGGCCTGTGCCTGGATGTCTCCATGGCTCCAGGTGGCAGCACCAGCCACTCAGATCAGCATGGCCCCAGGCATGACAAGGTCCTCAGACAACTACATGGTCCTATGTGTCCGACCAGACCCCAATCGTCCTCATGGCCCTTGGTGACAACAGAAGCCCTGGACATCAACTCAGACCCTGGCTGCTATAGGGCCACAGAACCAGCCATGGCCCTCTGCAGCAATCCTGGCCTAGAAGACACTATGGCCTTGGATGACAGTTCAGGCCACTCAAATAAGGATGTCACTGGTAGCAGCATGGCCCTCAGAATGCCTCATGGTCACAGATTGCAGCCCAGACCCTAGGCACCTATGTGGCCTTTGAAGGCAACATGGGCCATGGACATCAATTCTTAGCACGGACCCAGACATGGTACTAGGCAGCAGCCTGGGCCTGAATGTCACCTTAGTCCCAGCTGTCAGTGCAGGCCACACAGATTGGCATGGTCCTCGAGGTAATGGGGACCTGGGACATCAATGTGGCCTCAGGTGGTTGCTCATACCACAGGTCCTTGAACAGCCCTCAGCAGTGACAGGAGCCACAGACATCAACACAGGCCCCCTCAGCTGCCTCAGGGCCACAGATCAAAACCTGGCCCTTGATTATTGCCCAGGCCCAGACATCTCCCTGGACTTGGGGAGCCAGGTAGCCGCTCAATTCAGCCCATTCCTCACCAGCCTGACCTCTCCAGATCTGCCTCTCTCCTCAGCCCATGAACCATTCTGCCTCTTCCTCTATTCCATCTCCCCGCCCTGTACTCTCTCACTACAATGGTGCCCAGAGATCCAGAGCCAGTGTTCTTGGTTGGGTCACAGGTGGCGCTTGGTTGAGTATGGGGCAGTGTATCTTATTAAAGCCTGGAGTTAGCCTGGCAGCCAGCAAGATCTAGCAGCACCTTGTGTTCAACCTGACAGTGTTGATGTTATAAGAGAGAATGGAGCACACCCAACTTTTTAATGTGGGTTCTTGGGATTTGAACTCAGGTGCTCATGCTTGACAACAATCACTCTTACTCACTAAGTCCTTCCCCATCCTCTTGCTCTTTAATTAAAAAAAATTTTTGAGCCACCACCAGGACAAGCGGCATGTGAAGACGCCGGTAAGCCACCAGTCACGTGGCAAGGTATAGATTTATAAAAATGGGTTAATTTAAGATAAAAGAACAGTTAGCAAGAAGCCTGCCACGGCCATACAGTTTGAAGGAATATAAGTCTCTGTGTTTACTTGGTTGGGTCTGAGCGGCTGTGGGACTGGCGGGTGACAAAGATTTGTCCTGACTGTGGGCAAAGCAGAAAAACTCTAGCTACAAATGGCGCCCAACGGCTCGAGTTTCCACCTTAAACCTGAGAATATTTAATAACCAATTCTAAACAGAGCCAAAACCAGGTTCCTGCTTCTTGTCTCATATGGGCAGCTAGACGCCGCAAAATTCAGGTTTGAACACCAGCAGGTTCCTGGTGTGTGCGTTTGACCAGCAGTATGGCAGAAATGAGGCATCTGCCAGCGGCACATTAAGCTGTGTGGTAGATTTAGTCTTTACTAGTATTTAAAAAAAAAAAAGAGGTTTCTGGGCTACACGCTGCTTTGATAAAAGCTTAGACCCACTATTTCTGAGACTTGATGACTCCCAGAGCTGGCGGAAAAAACGTACCACTGCCATGTTGGGAAGCTGAAGTGGGCGGAGCCAACAGCCACAGCGCCGTTTCAGTCTTAGAATGGTGCAGTTTAAAGCAATAGGCTAAAGGTAATATAAAAAATAAGCCATGTAAAGATGGCTACCACACAGAGAATCTGGATTATGTTCTCTTTGATATTCGGAACTGAAGAAAAACATTTGATTACAAAAGCTGTTGAGTTATGCCAAAATGTATATTTTAAAGGTACCTTGACTTCAAAATTTGGATGTAAGGATATGTTGCTTTGGAAAAGAGGTTCTGCTTTTGTTTCCACAGAAAGCCAGAGGCTATGGATTTCTTCCAGATTAAGATACATCAGGTTTCACCAGCCAAGACCCCCTGAAAGGTCTCTGATGACACCATGGCCCAGATGATCCAACATCCAGAGCGGTTTCAAGGCAACTGGCTCCCACAATACAGCCTCACGGACTACCCCATAGGCCTAAAATTTTCTTTGCATCCCCATAAGATACAGCGCCCCCCTCCAGCAGGAAGTAGTAAGAGATGCTACGCCCAAATTCCCAAATATACCAAGCTGGCTTTAGAGGTGGAATTGGCTCACTCCCCATCTAAGCCCAGACATATTGCTTAAAAAAAAAAATGGTTAAGAGATTCTTGTGTCCCAAATCAGAAGAGCCCTCTGGTGTGGGACAGAGAAAAACCAATATTTTTATTTAAAACAGGTTGATTATAAATGTGATCTCTTTCTAAAAAAGAAAAGGGGATATGATATAGATATATAGGAGGATTTGGAGATGATAAGATAAAAGGGTAGATTAATGAACCTACTTTTAAAGAACAACTTGTTTAAAATGTTTTACATTGGTATAAATTTTAGTTTATTGATACAAACTTGAAGTTAATTTTGTTATACTGTATATATATATATATATATATATATATATATATATATATATATATATTCTTATTTGAGGTATTATGTTTATGTAACTCATTTAAAATTGTAATGGATAATTAAAAAATAGATTAATAATTAGTCATCTATGATAATTATATCTGTAGCCATGTTAGTTAAGTCTTCTAGGTATACATAGATATATTTCAGAGAGATAGGTAATCTTCAAACACTTCATAGACCTAGAGAATATGGCATTTAAATAACTTAAAATTCTGTTGACATGAGACACAATTGCTCCTGGCTACACCAATTGATCCCGAGAGAATGTTGGGCTTCTAAGACATTTCCATTTGGAAGTTTGTCTTTTTGGCACAAAATGGCCTACTGGGCAAAGAACTGCCCTTGCCTTGATGGCTGACAGTACAAATATAATGCTGTCCTTTCTGGACAAGCGGGACACAAGGAAAGTGACCACTGTACTCTGCCAAGACAGGGTAAGATGGTCTCTCAGAATTCCTGCTTCTAAAAATGGTCTGTCAGATACTCTAGGCCTGTAGCCAATTTAAATGCACCAACAATGCTGAGAAACATTAGGTGACTGTCCAGGCTGCCAGCTGTCTTGGTCTACTCTTGCAAGACTCCCGAAAGTTGCTTGAATCCATCTTCCATTTCTCAGGTACCATTATCTTCCTTCTCAGGTCTTTGATGTGGTTGAAAACTAGGTAGTTGTAATTTCCTCAGTTATGATAAAAGATAAGTTAGATATAAAACCTTAAACTCACAAATATAAGATAGATAAGACATCTTCTTTAATATTGTAACTATAATTCTTGCTCGGTAATTGTTTTGTTATATGCAATTTTACCCTGTTAAAGTTAAAACCTTCCTTTTTAAAAAAAGAAAAAAAGGGGAAGTGCTGTGGATATTGCTCTATATAAATAAAATACTGATGGCCAGTAACCAGGCAGGAAGTAGGTTGCCAGGCAGGAAGTAGGTGGGACAAGGAGAGAGGAGAATTCTGGGAAGCGGAAGGCTGAGAGGGAGATACTGCAGCCACCACCAGGACAAGCAGCATGTGAAGACGCCACTAAGCCACCAGTCATGTGGCAAGGTATAGATTTATAAAAATGGGTTAATTTAAGATAAAAGAACAGTTAGCAAGAATCCTGCCACGGCCATACAGTTTGAAGGAAAAAAAATAAAGTTTTGTTTATAAATGCTAGATATTTATGTCCTTTCAGATGACTGTCTGGCAAATAAGTTCTCCCACTACATAGGCTACATCTTTGCTCAGTTATTTTCCTTGGTTTGCAGAAGTTTTTTAATTTCATACAAGCCCATTTGTCTGTCCACTCTTTCTTGAGCTATTAGAGTCCTTTCCAGAAAGTCCATGCTTCTGTCTATATCTTGAAGTGTTTTCCTCTAGCAGTTTTGAAGTTTCAGGTCTCCCATTAAGACCTATAATACATTTGAATTAATTTTTGTTCATGGTGAGCCATGGATCCATTCCTTTAATGTGGATAACCATTTTCTAAAGAGGTTGTGGGGTTTTGTTGTTGTTGTTGTTTGTTTGTTTCCCAATCCTTTATCAAAAACCCTACGGCTCTCACTTTGTAGGGTCTGTAGCCTAGACAGGTCCCAAACTCAGATTCTCCCTCTCATCATGTCCGAGAAAATGCTGAAGAAAGACCCCAGACTCAAATAGGATGCAAGAGCAAAGAGCATTTATTCACCTATACAAAATGGCGACGACCTTGAGAGGAGCATGCAGCCTCCTTTTAAGCACAGCAAGGGGAACTTCAGGGATGGCTAGGACATCTAAAAAATAATTGGTTAAACAAGAAGCAGTTGCATTAGTACACTTTTAATTGGCTGAGGTTTATCTTTGGACATACTTGGATAAGTTTCAAGGGGGTTGCAGAACTGTCCTGGAGACACTGTGGGGCTGACTCAGGCTTTGTTCAAGCTTTCCCCTCATCCCCAACTGTAATTTGTTGATAAACAGCCCTTTGTTGGGAGAGACACCTGTTTGCCCCTCTCAGAGAAACCTCAATTAGGTTGTAAAAGTGGGAAAGTTTAAACCTTTCAGTCCTCCTGAGTGCTGGAATTACAGGAATTCAGTACCATGCCTGGCTAGACACTTCCTTAAGTTGTGACTAGAAGGGTGACTTGGTGCATAGCTGAGAAAATTAAAATATGTGTAAAATATTAAAGTAGTTCATGCTATTTAATGTAATATCTAGCTTCGTGTTATCAGAGGCAAATATGTACATGCAAAGATTTTCATTATATTCTTAACAGTGAAAAATAGAAACAGTCTTAAACATAAGTTATTAGATTAATATGCTATGAAATAGCTCCATAATTACTTACTAAGTATGCACAAAATAAAGCTGTGCATATTTAGAAAAGGTAAATGTTTAATGTAAGACATTAAAATGTTTACAAAATATAGAGGATAATTTTCATATATATATAAAAATTACTGATAGTTGAAGGGGGTAAAAACAAAAAGTAAGGTATATTTAGGAGTGTGACTTCCTTAATATTTTGTCAAATTTTCACATTTAATGTTTGGCACATTGTCTTAGAAGTCAGGAAAAAGAAATAAAACATTCTGTGATGGGACATTCACCCAAACTTACAGTAATAGCATTCAAGAAAACATGCTGCCCTAGAACAGTACATCCTATTAGATACTAATAAATACAGGTGTTCCATTGTTATTGCTGATAATATCTAATTATAACAATTCTCTTTTACCTTTCTTTTCATATCCTTCTTTAGTGGCCTTGTTCTTACGATTGGATTTGCGTGTGTGGTCAGCTCTTTCAACAATATATCTTTTGATAGTGAATGATTGTCATTTTCTCTTCCTAATTACAAAATCGGACTTCTGCTGACTCTAAATTTTTGCTTTCAGAGCCATTTAATTCTTTTGTGGGTTTTTTTTCTGTTTCTTTTTTAAATTTTATTTTATAATTTAATTTAATTTTACATATCAGCCACGGATTCCCCTGTCCTCCCTCCTCCAGCCCCCCCCCACCCCCCGCCCTTCCCCCAGTCCACCCCCCATTCCCATCTCCTCCAGGGCAAGGACTCCCCTGGGGATTCAGTTCAGCTTGGTGGATTCAGTCCAGGCAGGTCCAGTCCTTTCCTCCCGTCACCCAGGCTGAGCAAAGTGTTCCTGTATAAGCCCCAGGTTCCAAACAGCCAGCTCATGCACTAAGGACAGGTTCTGGTCCCACTGCCTGGGGGCCTCCCAAACTGTTCAAGTTAATCAGTTGTCTCCCTTATCCAGAGGGCCTGATCCAGTTGGGGGCTCCTTAGCCATTGGTTCATAGTTCATGTGTTTCCTTTCGTTTGGATATTTGTTCCTGTGCTTTTTCCAATCTTGGTCTCAACAATTCTCACTCATGCAATCCCTCCTCTTTCTCGCTGATTGGACTCCTGGAGCTCCACCTGGGGTTTGGCTGTGGATCTCTGCATCCAGTTCCCTCAGTCATTGGATGAGAGATTTACCATGACAGTTAGGGTGTTTGGCCATCCGATCACCAGAGTTGATCAGATCGGGCTTTCTCTCGACCATTGCCAGTAGTCTATTGTGGAGGTATCTTTGTGCATTTCTGTGGGCCTCTCTAGTACTTTGCTTCTTCCTACTCCCATGGGGTCTTCATTTATCATGGTCTCTTTTTTCTTGTTCTCCCTCTCTGTTCTTGATCCAGCTGGGATCTCCCGCTCCCCTAAGCTCTCTTTCCCTCGACCTTTGTCCTTCATTACCCCCACCTCTCACATCCAGTTTGCTCATGTAGAGATCATCTATTTCTCTGTCATTGGGTGATCCCTGTGTCTTTCTTAGGGCCCTGTTTTCAACCTTTATTCTTTTGTTTTTTTGTTTGTTTTTGTTTTTCGAGACAGGGTTTCTCTGTGTAGCTTTGGAGCCTGTCCTGGAATTCACTCTGTAGCACAGGCTGGCCTCGAACTCACAGAGACCTGCCTGCCTCTGCCTCCCGAATGCTGGGATTAAAGGCATATACCACCACTGCCTGGCAGGGTCCTGTTTTCTAGGTAGCCTCCCTGGAATTGTGAGTAGCAGTCTAGTCATCCTTTGTTTTACATCTAGTATCCTCCTATTAGTGAGTACACACCATGTTTGTCTTTCTGAGTCTGGGTTACCTCACTCAGGATGATTTTTTCTAGACCCATCCATTTGCCTGCAAAGATGAGAAGTTGGCCCATCTAAGAATACAAAGAAAAAAGCCTTAGCTATTTACGATATAGTCTTATGTTCTCAAGTAATTGTTTCCACCATGTGACCAGGGGATTCTCTGGGCAGATTATGGTTTACCTCAGTTATTATCCCTTTAAGCACTGCATTAAAAATAAATGCAGTGAGGTAAAAAAGGTTAAGTCTGAAGTGAGAGAACCAGTCAACCACTGAGTTTCTAGGGCTCCTGAAGACAGATGCAACATGGTCTATAAAGTGCTTCCTACTAGGTTCCTCTGCAAGTTCCTAACCGTGACGATGTCCACTTCTTATAATATAAATCAGGTTACCAAGCCCTGAAGTTACTCTGCAGAGTAAAACATCATCCTTCAATGTGTACCAGAAATGATAACAGCGAAGGTGCCTATCATTGGTACTCGCCTTTAATTCCAGCACTTGGGAGGCAGAGGCCGTTGGATTTGTTAGTTTGAGACCACTCTGGTCTAAATAGCATGTATCAGTCTAGGCTATGTCACATACTGAGATCCTGTCTCAAAAACAAACAGCCGAGGTAAAATCCCTAAAACCAATGCATGTAACATGAGAAAAAAACCCACTAGAATGTAGATTATACTTAGCATCACCAAAAATTATTGATTACAATTGCTCAGTGCCAACTAACGTATGCATTTCTACTCTTACTGTTATAATTTTCATATGACAGGATCTGAATTCTTGGTCTTCTTCCACAAACCTATGAGTGTATCATCTGTCCTGTCAAGAAAGACAGTGAAGCCAGGTGGCTGTATTGCCCCCAGTTCTCTCACACTTTTTATCAAATCCATCACAAAACTCTACGATTTTGGTTTCAAGTACCTCCTGTAAACATTCACTTCTTGCCTCGATCACTTCTGCATATACGGTCATCCTGCTGAAAAGTTCCTTGTCTCTCTTTGCCTTCAGCACCAAGGGACAATATTAACACGGTTGTCAACCCTGCTGTGTTTTATTACCCAGCTCCTCTTCCTCTTGCTGGCGCTCAGCCCAGAGCACTGCCTGTGCTTTCTCTACCTCCCAGCTCTGGTGTGTACATATGTTGTTTGTTCCACCCAGGGTACAGTGTGCACACCATTTTCCTCTGCACGGCTCCTACTCAGCCTTCAGAGTTGTGTGTGGCAGACTTCACTCCTACCCTGTGGGCAGCTTTCTCAGTGCATCCCTCCAAGGGAGTAAAGTCATTATTAAATGCCATTATGGATCCTTCCTCTCTTCCTTTGCAGGGGGATCACTTTGCAATTTCCCATTTATTTGTGAGCTAATCTGATTACTATCTTATTCCCATTTGACTATAGGCTACTTTTTTTTTTACTTGTAGCATATAGAAGATGTTCTGTAATCTTTTGCTGAGTGGCTGAATCAATGAATATGTATTTAATATTCCACAAGTGTTACCTTTACATCGGATAGCCAGCCTGGATTTTTCTTCTCCCATGTGCTTCTTGTTCATGAAGAAGGCTGGCTTCCATTTAAAAAAAAAGCCATTTATCTTTTAGCTTTAGAGAATTCTAGAGAAAATCAGGTAACCATATGGGCTGTTGACCCACAAAATATACACAATCAGAGCTCAAGAGGAGAAGCAGAGACCCTTAGTCCTCCTTGGCACACACTTGTTCAGCAAGCATCCTTTGCTCCCCTCACCCCCAGGAGCTCTTCCAAATCCAAATTGTTCTGTTTATCATGTCTACTCCATCTCATTGTTTCCATCATTCTTGGCTATGTATCTCTCACCTGAGAAAATCGATTCTATGAAGAACCGAACTATTCCCTGTACCCACATCTGTATCATGTCTGTCTTTATCACTCCCATATGAGACCAGCCAATGCCCTGTGCTCTCAGGCCCACACCCCCTCCTCACTCTAGGGTCTTGCTCAGTCACTTCCCCTGCCTTTCCTTCCTTTTCCACCTCTGTTTCATTGACTCTTGTAAAATATGTATTTATGAATCAATGTGTTACAAACAAAAGGTAATGTAAACAAAATCAGGAACCCCTGTTTATAGAATGTGAGAAAATTGGATGCACTTTATTTTAAATGTGTACATATTTGAATTTGGCTGACAATATGGACGTCAGCAGTGTAGGTTATATTTTCCTTCTTGTGCTCTCCAACTCCTCTTTTCCACTCCACATTATGAGAACTTAACTTTAGTTCACCTTTCTCAGACACACCATCAAAATAAAATTCCCACACCCCTCTACTCAGATAGGCTTATGCTCTTTGTATCTTCTGATACAAGGAAAGACTTGTATCTTCCCCACTGACACAGAAGAAATCATCTTGACTTTTCTTTAAAATATTATTAATTTTCTCGTAAGAATTACATACATAGTATGCCTTTTTTATTTTTATTTATTTTTTATTTATTTTTATTTTTTTGCAAAGCCTCCCATTTTAAAGAAAAACAAGAACAGTCTCTCTTGGGCTGAATTTCCCCTCCACATAAGTAGTTCTTGTTGGGACCAGGCCTGCCTCCTGCTTTCCTAAATTTCACTTTCACTTCCCAGTCACTCACATCATTAGCCTGCTAACAGCCTCTCTCTAAGCCGACAGCCCTGTCTTCCAGATGTTTGCTCGCTTTCCTCCTGATGTGCCTTTATCAGCTTCTCTTACCTCTGAGAATTTGCTATCTAGTGCTTCTCGTCTTAGCAAATAACTATTTGATCCCTTAATTGAATGATGTTAATTCCAGCACTTGGGAGGCAAAAGCCACTGGATCTCTGGTAGTTTGAGGGCAGCCTGGTCTACATAGCAAATTTCAGGCCAGCCATTGCTACTCATTGAGATCCTGTCTCAAAACAAACCAACAAATAAACCTTAAGGCCCCAAGCCCTGTTTCCCTTGACTTCTATCTCTCATAATTCATCCTCACATTTCATCCATCAATTTAAAAAAAATTGAGAATTTTATATGAGTACTGTACTTACATAATTCCTTTCCCTTCCTCAACCCCTTACAACTTCTCCCATGTGCCCCCCTACCCCTCAAAATCATGACTGCTTCTGTAATTATTATTGTTACATGCGTATGCATACAAATATGTGTGTATGTACATACAAATCTAGTCTGCTGAATTCATTTGCTATTGCCCATTATGTGTATGTGTTTAGTATCAGTGAAATTATTAAGGCCACTCCACGTAGTTAAAAGGGAGATTTATTTAATGGTGTAACTTACAAATGAAGGGATAGGTAGGTTGCGGGTTCTGTGAAAGACGCAGCGCAGTCTGGCAGTGTTCTCTGGAGAACTCTCCTCCATCTACCTCTAGCTTCCACAGTAAAAGAAGGAAGAGAGCGTGGCACAGCCCGATCTCAGATCTTCAGGGCCCTCCCTTCGCCCAGTCTTGTAGGCGTGATAGTTACCAAAGCCTCAGTGGGGGTTGGAACTTCCAGACCAAAGCTGGAATGGCTACCCACTACATCTCCCCTCTTTTTGTCTAAATAAGAAGGTTCTAACTTAATACAAGACTATATGCAAAGGAATGGTTATCAAATATTGTCCAGGAGTAATGAGGGATAATGACCTAGATAAGATGGAACTACAATCAATGCGAACAATATCAAGCAAGAAATACATACTAAAATCCAGAGAAGTCTAGAGTTATGTTACAAAGATCATTCCAAACGGTGTCCTATCCTAAAGAACCTGAGTCTAATACTTAATATGTTCTATCTAAGATATTATATATGTACTAAGTTGTAACTATAAATGATAGTCTTCAATCCCATCAAAGACCTGAGAAGGAATATAATACCTGAGAAATGGTAGATGGATACTAGCAACTTTCAGGAATCTTGCAAGAGTAGACCGAGACAGCTGGAAGCCTGGACAGTCACCTAATGTTTCTCCCATTTCTCAGGTAATAGTATATCCTTCTGAGGTCTTTGATGTAGTTGAAACTAGATAGTTACAATTTTCCTTAGTCATGATAAAAGATAAGTTAGATATAAAACCTTAAACTCACAAATATAAGATAAATAAAATATCTTCTTTAATATTGTAACTGTAATTCTTGCTCGATATTTGTTTTGTTATATGTAATTTTACTATGTTAAAGTTAAAACCTTCCTTTTTGAAAAAAAAAAAAGGTGAAGTGCTGTGGGTGTTGCTCTGTATAAATAAACACTGATTGGCCAGTGGCCAGGCAGGAAGTATAGGCGGGACTAACAGAGAAGAGAAAAGAGGAAACAGGAAGGGAGAGGAGGAACTGCCTGGAGCCACCACCAGGACAAGGAAGATGTAAGGTACTGATAAGCCATGTGACAAAGTATAGATTAATAAAAATGGGCTAAATATAAGAGTAAGAGCTAGACAATGATAGGCGTGAGCTAATGGCCAAGCAGTTTAAATAATGTAAGAGTCTGTATGTTTATTTTATAAGTGGGCTCCGGGACTGGTGGGACTTAGTGGGAGCTGGAGAGAAATTCTCCATCTACAGTTTAGGCCTGGCTGCTTGGGATTGGATAGCCTATTAGGAGGTTGCTCCCTGAAGACTGATTCTCCCTCTCTCAGTGACCACAAATAGTCTATAACTCTCCATCTAGGGATTGGGGTTTATTAGACTTTCTGCATCCACGTTGGCATGTCAACGGCTTTTGTCATTTCTCAGACATTCTCTAAATGACCAAATTGTTAACACTTCGCAGGTACAGCTTCTCTGTCATACACTCTCTCACAGCAGGCATTCCGACTCAGTCTTTCCATTCTCCCATGGTGCTCCTGAACCATTTGATGTTCCATTCACTTTCAGAGTTAAATACTGGAGCTGGGTTGTGGTTGTATTAGCTGGGGTTGGGGAGGAGCTACTACTGGAATATTTACATTATTTCTTTTTATTATTTTACCATAAGGCTATGGGTGGGAAAGCATAGGGCTATAATAACAACATTTAATATCCTATGTTAATCAACTAATGCCTCTTGTCTTTTAAATTTGTTACATGCCACAGCCTGTAATTTAGAAATATCCCTCTCAGTGGACAATCTGATGCCTGTCCATGAAGCATGGCTTCTCCTAGTTCTTCATGATAATGTACTATTCTGTGCGCCATCCTCCCTCTTAGCTGGACTTAACAAGCCAATAACTTTCTCATAATTCTGCATATGCGGGCACCTGACTGTTTGCTTCCCCAGGTCTCCGCTGATAAATCCCACTTTGAAAGGGCCCAGCAAGATCCTTGTCCCTCAGTTCTCTCACATCAGTGCTTTCCCTAAGTTGAGTATTAAAAGCTACTCAAGTGCTACTGCATTCACCCCCCTAACTGGCATGCTCTTCTTACAAAGATTTCTTACTTTTTACCATCCTCTCCAAAGACCACGTCTCTTCCATCTCTGATGAGGTCATTTCCTCTTTTGACTCAGATAAAGACCATCAGTTCCTTGATTTTTTTTCCTAATCTGGAAAACACTGAAAACTTATCTTCTTGCAATGCCTGTAATATTAAAGCATATGCCTTCTAAAGTAAAGGTCAATGTCCAAGGGATAAACCCTTCCATCCTGAGGTGATCTGTTCCAATGTCAGACTGTTGTCATGTATTTCTATTTAATTGGAAGTTTTCAGGTAGGTGATTTGACTCCTACAGATTGGGTTAGAAATAACAAGACATTCAATATTACAATACTAGTGGCTGTTAGGAAGCATTTTAATGCTTTCTCATACAGGAAAAATGGTGTGTGATGGAGCTGTAGTTCACAATCACCAAGACATGTGCAGGAAGCCGCAGTATGAAGCTTTTATAACCCACATTTATCACCAAGGAGCCTGGTTCCAAAGAAATTAGGTGATTTCTCAAGGCCATATAGAGAGTAACCCTAGAGGTGCACACTGAGTACAAGATGGAAAGTGGCCGTCCATGCTCCTTCTGATTTCTTCCATTATGCTACGTGGAGGCGCTTCTGGTGGGGGTTGAACATTTTATCAAAGCTCTTAGAAAAACACATCTAGCAGAGATGTATGTTATATTGAATTTGCTTAAACTGACCATGTTCAGATAACCAAACCTATATCCAAAATAATGAATATTATAGCAGCCCTGAAAGGGCAAGTTTTTCCCACTATCAAGACAAACCACTATGTCTGTCTGTTGATCTATCTATCTCTATCCATCTATCTATCTATCTATCTATCTATCTATCTATCTATCTATCTATCTTTCTGTCTGTCTGTCTATCTTCTATCTATTTATTTATATGTGTGTCTTTTTGTATGTGTACATACCATAGCATGTGTGGCTGTCAGAAGACAACTTGTAGGAGTCAGTTCTCTCCTACTCTGCCACTCACTCCCAGGAATCAAACTGGTATCATGAGACTCAGCAGCATGCCTTTTCCTGCTGAGCCATACCTTGCATGATGTCTAATGATGAAGGTTTTGCCCGTTTGTGATTCTGATAAGTGTACTCAGGATATGATCTTGTTTCACTAATCTCATTTATTAAGCTTGGGAGGCTAATCCATATTGCCTATATTCACTGATCACTTAGTTTCACTGTGATTTTTTTCTTTTATGTTAACTAAATGAATGACTGACCATTTCCTCTCCTTGACATGGAAAATTTTGGTGTTCAAATAGAGATTCCAAAAATATTACCATGTATGTTTAGAAGTATTTAAAAGTAAGGCTAGCCTATGCCAGGCTAGAACTCAACAGTATTGTGAATTCATAACAGTTCCAATGGGGGATTCTACAGTTGGTTTTAAAAGTTCTAAAAGCTTGGTTTTCATAACATAAACATTTGTAATTGCTTTTCATAACCTAATACATATTTATTTTGTCTATTGAGAATCGTTTATTCACTCGGTTCTTGAGTCTTCATATTCATAATGAGTCATACATGATAGAATAGAAAACCCCAGAAGCAAAATTAATCATAAATATTTACATGTTAAAGTAAATCTTACATCCACATTTTAAAATAATAATAAAGATAGGTTTGAAAAGTACACAGTTGTCTAAATTTTATAATTTAAATTATTCTTTATTAATTTTGTTTTTTTCTTTTAAAAAAAAGAAGTGTCTTCAAATAACCCTTTTGCTACACAAATAAGAACCTGGGAGAAAGGAAATATATTTATATTTCATCAGCAATGAAATTTTTCTTCCTTCAGATGTCCTCTGAGCTAGGCTTTTCACGGCATTCCTATAGCTCTCTGCTTACCACTCAGAATTCAAACAAAAATAATAAAAACAGAACTTACATTCGACTTGTCACTCATGTACAGCCCTTTTCGCACAAGAAATACTAACTAAGACATAGACAAAGTGTGGCACACAATAATTGTTACTGTGGTGTAGGGTCAGCAAGGATTGCTGCCTTCTCCACTCTGGGGCATGTGCAGGCTGATACTGTGAGCCTTTCCTCCTTGTCCTTATGCACAGCTGAGCCTGCGTGCTGGTTCCTAGAAAGGCCAGGTTAGGTTTGTCATGCCCAGATCGTGACCCCCAGAGAGACCCCCAGAAAGACCACCAAAGACGAGCATGCCGGAATGCAAAAGCAAGGTTTAATTCTGGATATACAAGCCTAGGCAGGGACTTCGTCCAATACATCCAATGCAGTGGAGGCTGGAGGAAGTGCCCGCCTGTCTGCAAGCTCAGTTTTTAAAGGGAAAAATCACAAGGTTACATCATTTAGGGGTGCTGGTACGGGTACAATTCTGATTGGCTCGCTTCTAGGAACTTCTAGAAATTACTTCTAAGGGAGTGGTTGCCCACCACCATTTCTCATTGGCTGCCTTCAGGTGGGGGCATTTCTGTGGTCAGTTACCCTGGAAACCAGGGAGAGGACATTCCATAGTCCGGTAGGCATTACCTTGTCACTATCTTGTGACTCTGTACTTTTACATTTCCCGGTTTCTGGAATCTGAACTGACTGGTTTCAGTAACTAATGGCCTATTCCCAAAAGGAGAAATCTTAGGCCTTAATTTTAGGGTGAAAGCATTTTGGTCTTATTTCTAAGATGGCTCATTTTGGTCTCACAGGTTCATATTCTGCTCTAGTCTGCCACTGATCCTTGGGGGTGAGACATCCCATCTCTGCACAGTCTTTTCTTTTACTTCAGCGTTATGTTGAATATCTTGACTATACCTAGCTTCCTGGGGTCCAAAGCTGAGAGGCAGTTGATGGGTTGGTAACCAGTCTAGGAGTCGGCACAAGAAGCCTATTAGGGTAGTTGTCTCAGACTAACCCAGGGCTCTTCAACCTTTTGTGGGTCTTTTTGAGTTTCAAAGTTCAGTTTCAGCCTCCCGAGAGTCTGAATTAATCGGCATGAGATGCAGCCTTTATGCTGGAGTGTTTAGACACGTGTGACATGTTTGAGAAACATTCAGCATGAAGTTGTAAAAATTTACCTTCCTCTTTCCTCTGAAGTCCAGAGCATTCAAAACATGGAGCGTATTCCTGCTCTGCCAAAGCCGTTCTGCTGGTGCCTCTCCCCGCCCCCACCCCCACCCCGCCCCATAACTAAATTTTCTGTCTGACTCTAAGAAGAACGCACTTGCCTTCTCGCTTGAGTTTGTTCCTTTGTCTTTCTAGCTGGGAAGAACAGCAGATAGAAGGCGGTCAAGGAGCCGTTCTGAGAATGTCCCTGCTGGAGGCCAGAAATGCCAAAGAAAGTTCTAGCTTTTCTTTTGGCGGCTCCTCAGTGAGCACCTCTGACTGTAGGTTATGCTTGCCTACACGTCTGAAAGTGACAGGGGACACCTGGATACCTGGGTGGGCCAAGTGGACTGACCAACTGATCCACTCTTCCATACCCAGAGTTCTTTAAATGGCCTCTAGACTAACAACGTAATAGTGCCCTATTTCCCGGGCCTTTCGGCTATATTAGAGCTCTGTACACTCTCTCTTCAGTATCCACCTTTGAGTCCATAGTAAACATCTCTCTAAAACTTGCCATCTGTGGTCTGTGAATTTTATTCTTTGAATTTGCCATACAAGACCCCAAAAGCTGCTGGCTCAGGGCAGCTTTGATGATTGTGAAGCTTTGGGGGACCCTCGATCCCTTGGAAAGACTTCACTGTTTTTAAAGATACTGCAAGAGTCCAGAACCAGTTGGAATTCCTCCTACTGCCTCATTTTTGTGATAGGACCTCTCTTTTACCACCACACGTGGCTTCTTTCAGCCTCCCCAAGAGTGTTCCCTCCCTGATATTAGCATCAACCAAGCCTGAATCCTGCAACTTTGCTTCTGCTGTGAGCCCTTGCGACCCCTCCGTCTGTATAGCCATCTCTTCTTATACATGTCAAGCTGTTTGCACTTTTCATCTCTTGGTCCTTGTTTCTTACTGAGCCTCCTACACACAGTGGCATGAATTTGAGAAGGAGAGATGAGGAGTTTGTGTAGTCTAGGCCGAACAGTGAGGGAGTGTCTGCGATAAGGGTTTCTCTGTGTCAATCCGGGTTTGTTTTTGGCTGCTCATCTTTCTAGTGTAGCTCCTTACATGGCATTGTTTACATCAATACATTTACTCATTGAGTATCTAATGAGTATGTTTTTAGTTGTATAAAGTAATAAATGGTTAATATTTTGAGTCTATTAGTTAGTGATACATTATCATCCAGAAGTAAGGAAGTTCACAGTGGATAAAAATCTTTTTATGGTCATTTAGCCAACAAGTATCAAATTAAAGATATGATGGGAGTACTCCATAATATCTTTGACACTTCCCAAACATATTCTAGAATCTGTGTTCCTTTAGCAGAGTACCAGGTAATAGTAATACAAAAGGAAAATGACCTCTAAAGATTAATTCCTTAATCCATGCAACAAAAACTGAGTATTTACCATATCATACACATATTCTGCCCTTAAACTAGTTGCATGAAATACACAGACATTTGACTGTAATATACATGCATATGAGAGAAGAGGATAACAGAAAATGCAGTAGAAGCACAAAATCCACAGGCAGTAACTGGTTGGGGAAAAGGGCAGTGCAGGAGTCATAGTGAGGGAGCAGAATTTTACATTGTGTCTTGAAGCATACCTAGAATTTTAGCAGGTAGATGCAAATGCATATGGACATTACTGACACAGGATGCCAAATAAAAGTGCACAGCACTGGTGAGAGACTTTCATTCCCTCTGGTATTAGCATCAGTGGCTTGAGAGAAGTATGAGCACAGTAGATACCAGGTCACCAAACGGGGGACTGGTAGGGAAGATTCTTCGAGGAATTCACTAGGTGGCGCTCTTTCTTCTTTGGCAGTGGCTTCACAGGCATGCCAGAGTATTTAGAATTATTGCTGAACTTTTGAGTTTCCCAAAGTATGATGTCATAGTTACAATGTGAGAAAGTATAGTGTTTCTGTCTGTGTCCACGCAGATTGTTCATGAATAGTAGGAATGTGGGTTCTCATGTGACATGAAAAAACACTAACGGAATGATTGATATTCTGGCACGGTTGCCAGGGACTCTTTTTTGCCTTGATACATTTTTACCTTTATTCACAATTCTTCCATTTTATTTTAAAAGTTTTTTTCTGCTTCTAGGAAATGCTCGACATTTTTTCTTTCCTTTCTTTCTTTTTTAAAATCTTTCAAGACAGGATTTCTCTGTGTGTCACTGTCTGTCCTGGATCTGTCTCTGTAGACCAGGTTGGTCTCAAATGCACAGGGACCCACCTGCCTCTGCCTCTCAAGTGCTAGGATGAAAGGAATATGCCACCACCTCCTGGCTGCTCGTGATTTTTTCATAACTTGCATTTGAAAATCTTTTACTCATTCTTCTAGAATCAAAATTGGTTTTACTTTCCGTTTAGGGAGCATGGGTAGTTATGTCCTAGCTTTGATAACCTCCAAGCCACACAAATGAAAATACAATATGATGGTTATGATTTTACCAATAAATAGTTAGATAAAATTACAATCAATTCAGTCTTTAGAAAGAGTTGAAACATACAATTCAAAAATAAAATTATACTATGTACTGAATACACCGTGACTTCAGAATCTGCAGCTTCTCAATCAATTCATCAGGAATTATTTTTATCACTGCCTTTGACACCTTTGGAGAGAGATTGGCAGGTATTTGAGTAACATGTTCAGTGAACTGACAATTTAAATTCAAAATTCTCTGTAATAATTACACTTCCAATTACCTTAATAGTGCTTCAGGTCACATTTTGTTATTGCCTCTTCTGAATGAAATGAGAAACATTGTTCTGATGCATCCTTTTAAAGTTGTTCATTAAAAGAAAAAAACAAATAACTTGTATTTGTTTAGAGAAAACATTAAAAATGTCTTAATATAAATTCATGTTGGCAAGGTGATATTTTTTATAGAATTCTAATAAGAAAATGACAGCAAAGTTTGCAAATATTCCAAAGTATTTGTCAATGTTCTCATAGAGGATTAAGAAAAAAAAAACTAGAAAAATAATGAAGATTTAAAAAATATAATAAGCAAGTAAATAAACTATATTGGAGTCTATAGGCAGTGTTTCTATTTATTTTATGTGTGAGTGTGGTCTGTTCATTACATGTAGCATAATGTAATATGCAGCCTGAAAGAAAAATAAGTGAGCAAATGAATTACTTTAAAACTCACCTCATGTGTATCCCAGTGATCTTGATTTCTGACTTGTCTGGAAAGATAAAGTATTTTAAGAAGTTGGTGTCCTCACATTGGAACTTCCTCATTTCTGTCCTCGCCCTGCCCTGCATCTGCATCTTCCTCTGATCCCTGGACCCCTGGTCTAGGAACAACCGACTGAGGATATCACTCTCTCTGTTCTTGAGGCCCAGAACACCTTCCTGATAGCCTACTGAACTGCTTGCTCTTTAATG
This sequence comes from Peromyscus maniculatus bairdii, assembly GCF_049852395.1. Lineage (NCBI taxonomy): Eukaryota > Metazoa > Chordata > Mammalia > Rodentia > Cricetidae > Peromyscus > Peromyscus maniculatus. The sequence goes on along the minus strand of NC_134872.1, from coordinate 59,957,210 downwards.
CTCAAGTTGGGTATCACTTTCTTTTCAAATATCCTAGAAGTTTTCTCTCTGTTCCTGCTCTGCATCCATGTCACCAAATTAGTTGTTTGCTCTACAGGTGTGTATTGATTCTCACCAACTTCCTGGCTTTTCTTCTTCCCAAGGTAACTATTAAAAATTTCCCCAGCTCCTGGATGTTAAAAGGGTCATTTTGATTCGAGACAATTTCAATATGACAGGTAGGGCTGCACGCTTGTTTGCGTCAATAAGGGCTTTCACATAGTTTCACCCTCCTTTGCCCTGATAACTTTGAGGACATTTCCTGAGGATGGTGGAACCACCTGGTTAGCAGAGCCTTTGTTCCTATGTCACAGCTTGACCTCACTCTGCTGTGAAGGGGAAACGAGAGTCCAGTATCAAGCCATATGATAGTCGGGGCTTGTCTATTGCACAGGTTAGTATTGCTGGGGTTCTCTTTGGTCGCCTCTCCATTTCCATTTCACACTGATTTCCTCTCAAGCAACGTGTAGAACCTAGGTGCACTATGGATCGTTTAACCCAATGGACCATTTCAGTGGCTAGACTCTTGACTTTCTTGAACACTCCATAAATAGCATTGATACTAGTTAGTTTTGTCAACATTCTACCCGAGAAAAAAGCCTAGCTGGGGAAGGCTGTAGATGGGGTGGATTTGTGAGCATATCTGCATGAGATTGTCTATTGATGTGGGAAGGCCCACCTTGGGTGCATGAGGCTCTTTTTCATAGGCTGGGTCTTGAATTGTGTAAAAGTGAGAAAGCTAGCTAAGCATAAGCATCAAGTAGGCATCGTGGATGTGATGTGACCAGCAGCTTCAGTTCCTGTCTTGACTTCTCTGAAACGACGGACCTTAATCTGAAGTTGTAGGCCAATAAAACCTTCATTCCCTAGGTAGCTTTGGGTCATGTTTTTTGTTGTTGTTGTTTTTGTTTTTGTTTGTTTGCTTGTTTGTTTGTTTGAGACAGGATTTCTCTGTGTAGTTTTGTGCCTTTCCTGGAACTCACTTAGTAGACCATGCTGGCCTCGAACTCACAGAGATCTGCCTGCCTCTGCCTCCCGAGTGTTGGGATTAAAGGCGTGCACCACCACTGCCCAGCATGATCATGATTTTAACCACAGCAACAGAAACAAATCTAGAATGGCATCTAGCCTTGTTTGTGAGTCAAGTACACCATTGCCAGTAACTCTCTGATGCATGATATCGACTTCAGCATCTTCCTCTCCCAATCTGCCTCTCCCTCCATATCCGTACCTTGAATATTCCAGCCAGAAACTTTAAGTTTTCTCCTATATTCTTCCTCAAGTCATGTTTAGGCATTATCAGTTAATCTCCTGAAATTTTCTATGTACAGGGACATCCTCCCACACTGACAACCATCACTCTAGTTCACACTACTGATTCCTCTTCCTGGACCAGTGAAGTTAGCTCTAAACTAGTCCCTAGCATTCAAGCCTTTTTGTGTTTTGTCCCCAATCAGAATTACTTTGATAACTTACCGCTGCTCTTAGGAAAAGCATTTTGTTGGCTTTAATGAGTCGCTTACATGTAATATCCCTTCCATCTACCAATCTTCCTTTCCTCAGCATAGACTTCTAAGATTAAAAAAATTAGCTTTTATTGTGTGCTAACTCTTAGCTTTTCTTAGCTTTTATTGTGTGCTAACTCTTTCTAAACTCTCAATTCCATACATGCCATCTTCCTTGCTTCAGTTCTGACAAAATAATGCCATTCTTCAAATAAAAGCTTATGACAATCTCCTTGCATATGTCTGCCTGGTGTTCTAGACATTTCCCCTATCCAACCTCTTTCCTGAATTAAGTTCATATTGTTAATATTTACATAGTTCATGACTACATCTCCAGATCCTTGGGTGGTGGTGGGCACACACACAAAAAGGATTAGCTAGTTTCATTAATTTTACTTACCAGTCAGTAACCTGAACATTATTTTCATGCTTCATTGACCGTATTTTGAAGTTCTTGAAAACAGAAAACAAAATTTCTATTGTTAGTGAAATTCTACTACCAAAGCACTGAATGGTGAATTAGAAAGTAATGTGTTACTGTTCGTCCTCTCTTCTAAGAGCTAAAACGTGTGAGTTTGATACTATTGGGGTTATCAGGTGGATGTACAGTCTCGAGAGACTGAAATATGCCTGTGGTCATCAGTGTGCATCTTCTCTAGAGCTATAGGCATCACACATAAGAATGGAACAGAAACTACAAATGTATGCATACTGATAGGTGGTCTTTATTCTGCCTCTGAGAAGACAGATGGAGCAAATGCAGAGTGGAGGGAAAGTTTGCACTGACTGGGTGAGAGTGTGAGCTTTTGGTGCCAGCTTTGGGGCAGATGCAGGAGCAAGCAATGCACAAGAAGATGCTTGGGAGGGGAGGATTCTACAGAGTTGCTGATTGCAGACTCATGTCAACTGAGGAGCGCAAGTAATACATCTATCTATCTATCTATCTATCTATCTATCTATCTATCTATCTATCTATCATCTATCTATTTTTGAGATGGGGCCTCACTGTGTAAGCCCTGCATTTTGCTATGTAAGCCCTGCATTTTGCTATGTAAGCCAGACTAGACTGAAAGTTACAGAGATCGGCCTGCCTGTGCCACACTATCACACCCAGCTTTTATGTAGGCACCAGATCTCCAAACTCAAGTCCTCATGCTACAAGGTGAACACTCTACTGACTCAGATATCCCCCCAGCTCCCACAATATGCTTTTAACAGGTATTTAGTTGCTTTCAAATTGGACTTCTTTAAAAGCAAATCCATGCTGAAATGGGAACAAATAGGAAAGAGTTACTTCGGTAAGAAAGAAAAGTATATGGTATTTTCACCTATCTGTCTCATTCGATCTTCACTGAAATCTCACAAGATACTTGCATTATGATAATAATTTTATACATAAGAAATCAAGACTCTGAGGATGAGCCTCAACAAATTCATAGCTAGAACACAAGAACGCTGGGATATCAGACAGAAACCTTAATTCTTCATACCATACAGTCTCCACTGTCCTTTTAAGATATCACTAGGAGAAAAGTATGTAGCTGAAGTTTTCTCCAGTCCTGCCCAGCCCCCACAGACCCTGCAACCGCTTATAAAAGAATCACTCAGAAGCTTATATTAATTAAACTTCTTGGCCATTAGCTCAGGCCTACCACTGACTAGCTCTTACACTTAAACTCTTACTTACACTTAAACTTTTGAAAAAAAAAAAAAAGAAAAGGGGAAGTGCTGTTGATATCTGTATGCTGTGAATGTGTTGCTCTGATTGGTTAATAAATAAAATGCTGATTGGCCAGTAGCCAGGCAGGAAGTATAGGCCGGACAAAGAAAGAGGAGAATTCTGGGAACAGGAGGGCTGAATCAGGAGACGCTGCCAGCTGCAGCCATGAGAAGCAAGGTGTAAAGTACCAGTAAGCCACAAGCCACATGACAACTTAAAGATTAATAGAAATGGGTTAATTTAAGATATAAGAACTAGATAGCAAGAAGCCTGAGCCATTAGGCCAAACAGTTTAAATAACATAAGCATTTGTGTGTTTATTTGGATCTAAGTGGTTGCAGGCTAGGAAGGACTGGAGATAACTCCAGCAACAAAAGTATATGGATTATTTCATAAGTAAACTTTAAAAAGCGAAACATAGAAAATGAAAGGACTCATTAATAAAGTATGCTTGTTTGAAACAGCCTTGTAGATCAGGAATCATTTTGGAAGAGGGGACAGAAAGATTGTCAGAGCAAGAGAACAGAGAGCTTGCTGTGAGACAGTATATCCTAGAAATGTCAGAAGTTACACCCACAAATTCTCAACAATGCAACTGCTTAAACATGGGCTGAACAAGGGCAACAGTCACAAACACGCTAATGTGGAGGTGGGCATGGTAGAGCCCAGGAAGCCTCAACCCTACCCAAAGAACTACAGGCAACCAAAGAACACTGGTAGATGAAAAAACAAGTCTTTCTGGAGGAGAGCACACCAACTGCTTATGCAGTTCCAAATGGTCAACCCTGAAAACATATATACAAAGAGCATAAGACTAATCTGTCAATAATTAATGAAAAAAAGAGGTCATGGATTTGAAAAAGAGCAAGGAGTATATGGAGAGGTTTGGAGGAAGGAAAGGGAAGGGGAAAATGATAAAATTATATTACTTTTTAAAAAGATATCATTCTTTTCAAGGCTTCTAGTGGCTGGAGAGATGGCTCATCAGTTAAGAGCACTTTGCTCTTGAAGGAAACTCAAGTACAGTTCCCAGAATCTACATGGTAGCTCATAACCACCTGTAATTTCTGTTCCATGCTATCCCTCCCTCCCTTCTGCCCTCCACGGGCACCAGGAATGCATGCAGTGCACTTACACACATGCACAATACTCACACATATAAAATAAAAAAAACATTTAAAAACCTTATAAATTGTAAGGCACAAATCTTGTCTTCCACATATTTTGTTTTTCATTTTTCTTTATTAAGAAATTTCCTACTCACTCTACCTACCACCCACAGACCCCACCTCCTCCCTCCTCCCACCCCCAGCCCTCCCTCCCAAGCCACCCCACATCTCCACATCCCCCAAATCAAGGTCTCCCATGGGAGTCAGCAGAGCCTGGCACACTGAGCCTAGGCAGATCCAAGCTCTCCCCGCTGCACCAAGGCTGTGCAAGGCGTCACACCACAGGCAACGGGCTCCCAAAAGCCTGCCCATGCACCAGGGATGGATCCCAATCCCCCTGCCCGGGTGCCCCCCAAACAGTTCGAGCCAAACAACAGTCTTCCATGTCCAGAAGGCCTAGTCCAGTCCCATGGGGACTCCACAGCCACCAGTCTACAGTCTTTCATATATTTTAAATAACAAGCTCATGTATTTGACAACATGAAAGCCTATTTATAGTTAAGCAGCTTCTTGTAGGCTCCAAATCAACTCACCTTTATTCATTCATTCATTCATTCATTCATTCATTCATTCATATTTTCAATAAACATTTATGAATGCCAATTGGCCAACAGCCCAGAGACTGAAATGCAGAAAAAACTGAGTCCTTCTTCTCAAGTAGTTCAGTCACAGTGGGCAAAAAGATGTACCAAAAGGAAATGAGACTAAAATAACAATAATTTGTGGATAGAAAATGGACATGGCATTCAAGGAACATGAAGATAAGTCAAACAATGCACTCTAGAAGGAGAACCATGAAAACTTTCTCAGAATGGAACTGAGTGGAGACAGGCTGAGGAAGGTTTTCAGTCAGTAGAGCAAATAAAAGCATGGAGCATGGAGGAACAGGAAGGACTCTTGGGGTGGAAGATTGACCATAATCAATTACTTCTTGCCATGCTATTTTACATCAATAGTTACATGATAGGACATGAAAAGGTATTGTCATGACATGGAGGGTCTTCTTCAGTGTATGTCAAGGAGTCTAGACATTATACTATGAATATGCAGTAAAAGAATTGAGTAAACAATAGGCTGGGATTATTCCTAAATTCAGATTGATGACCCTAGTTATTGAGCAAAATACGATTTTGAAGAGCAAAGGATGGTAACTATTCTACCACTATCTTTAAGCTAATTTATCCTTTGGAAGCCATGATCAGTTTCATGCATATGCTCATTTGAATGAAATGGAGGCAAAACACAACCACAAACATTACAGGGACAGAGCAAATTCACGTTGCTCATGTTTTGTGGTCTTTGTTTATGTGAACAGTGTCTGAAGATTTTGAGAATTTAGATTCTTGATATGTATTTCAAGTGTGCAATGGTAATGCTATTGTAACATGATTAAAAAACATTCACCAATAGCATCACTAAAAGCTGACATCAGGGCCAGGGAAGTAAGTGAATGGGTAGAAAAGATACCTCCCACTAAACCTAATGAATTGAGTTCAGTTAATTCCTAGGACAGACATGGAGGAAGGAGAGAACCAACTCCACGAGTTGTCTTCTGACTTCTACATGTATCATGGTGTGTTTTGTGAGTGCTGGTGTAAAAAATGGTCAAAAATAATATTAGCTGCTCAATGTGAAAAAAGATACTTTCTTTATAGGCATGTTTCTGAAAGCCTGAAAAGGAGAATTTGTGAGAAAGATGTGGAGACCCTATAAGATGAGATAATAAGCAATTAGCAATGACAGATGAGAACATACTAAGCATGTGTGGCATCTGAATATTTGGACAACATGACCCTTGAAACTGAAAAAAAAATTAACATTTATTTTATTTTTAGTTATGCATATGTGGAGGGGCAGGATACATGCATGTATGTGCAGGTGCACACAGGGGCCCAGAAGAGGTTGTTGAATCCTCTGGAGCTGGAGTTCCAGGCAGTAGTGAGCTGCTGGACATGGGTGCTGGGAACCACACTTGGGTCCTCTGGAAGAGCAGTGTGTGCTCCTATCTACTCAGCCATCCCTCCAGCCTTATTCATTTTTACTTGGATACACTTCTGATCCTGAAAGAAAACACAAGCATCCTTAACATGAGAAGATTAAGAAGCCTGTCAACACTTGAACACCAGAAAGCCTGAAGTAGTTGGTCAAAGTTATGTTTTTCTTCTATTTTTCATACATAAAATGATGAATGGAAACACCCCTTAGAATTTAAATCCTACAATGGAACTGAGCTACTGCACCTGGAATGACAAATTGTTGGATATTGATCAGTGTTTCCAGAATCAGACAAGCTGGCAGGAGGGAGGATCAATTTCAAGTTCCAGGGCTGAGACTGACTCACTGCAAATGGTATTAAGCACCTTTGTGATGGATAATAGTCCCTCTATTATTAAAAAGTGATACTCCTGAAAATAGCCCACAAAGATAAAAAATGGTGACTTTTTTTTTGAAGTTCCAGCCCAAGAATAACTGCAGTGTTCCATCACCTGTTGGGCTATTGTGAACAGAACTGTAATCTTCATATATAGTGATTTCCAGAGAGTTTTCCCTTTGCAAGTTATGTGGCTAGAGTTAGAGGTCTGAAGAAATAACTTTTATTTGAACTCATGGCCAAAAAGGAAATGCAGGGAAATTTTCATTTAAAAATAATTCTGAGCACTTTGATTGTTTTGAATTTTGTTTGATGCAAGAATCACTTGAGGGGCTCGTTAAATAAATATTGCCAAGATTTGTTCCAAAACTGCTTGGTCATATACTAGGGGAAGTGTCAAGTTAAGGGTGTGGTTTTTGAGGTTAACAAGAGAACACTTCGAGTTTAATTATGTGTGTAGCTATTAAATTCCAGAATTCAGGCGTCAGGAAGGGTAAAAATAGTCACAGTAATATATAGTGATGATTATCTGAGAACCTAAGACTGGCACTTTGTAAAAATCTAGATCAGAAGTGGGTAAATTAGTTATAAATCTGCACCTTCAGATTGGAACTGAGAAAAAAAAGGAAAGAATAAATAAAAATTGAGATTGTTGACATCAACATGCCAGTTAGAACAGAGAGATGTCAAAGTTTAGTGAATATTTGGTTACCACTACCCTGATTAATACAAGCACCCAGCATCTTTTGCTAATATAAATTTCTGGGACTGTAAATGCTATTGCAGTTGTCTACTATGTCAAATTGTTAAAATGTTCTGTATCAATAACAAGTTATATGGCCTGGGGATTTCTCTGAAGTGTTTGATATTGTTTGCATTTTGAATTCCATAATCAATACATGCTCCATAATCAACACATGCATTTTTTAAAATATTTTCTTTCTTGCATTGAGATGGGTTAAAGATCATCATTGATTTTGTAGTCGTTTCTTGTTAGGATTAATTGTGTTTGACCTTTAGAGCTTCTCATCCATATTATGGGAAACTATAAAGCAAAAATTAAAATTTCAAATGATTATGAAATTGTGAGTTCTGGACCTTTATTTGGTTTTAATAAATATGCACATTTGAACACGAGCCATGTACAAACCTCTGTTCTTTCCCCGTGCATGTTCTTTGACCAAGATTACATTTGTGTGATATCTGTAAGATGGAGCAAACTGATTAAAAAGGAAATGACACATTTTCTAGAACACTCTGTCATGGCCTGTGAGTTGCAGAACATCATGCTTGTTTTCCACAAGGGAAACTTTCATATCCTGTATCAGGACAAAAAATACAACAGTATGGTGTAGGCAGAGAAAAGCCTTTAAAGGTGCCTGAGTGACTTCCCTGAACTTGTAAGAAATAAGTTATAAAATAAGAAGCAAAATGCATGCAATTTTATGCCATGCTTTATTAATGAATGATGCCAACACATGCAGGATTTAATAATAACAATTTTTATTTCTTTACAGCCTATACATGGGGTAAGGAGAGAAACCAGGAGGATATGAAAACATGTAACTCCATCTACACAACAGGATATACCTCTAATTTGTAGAGTGTTCTGTTTCAACCCTTAAATAAGGAACATAATCATCTTGGCTCTGTGCATCCTTCCTGCTTTGGCAAATCCTTCCTGATTTCCATTTGTTACTCACTTGGCTCATGTAAGTGTATGACCCATGACTGCCATGCACACATATCTTTATGGGTGGAACAGAATTTAGAGTGGTTTAAGCCTCCTGAAAATGCCGATGTCAGGACAGCAGCGTTGATGGAATGATAGCATCCATGTGAAGATGTGGTGGTCAGAGATGGAGAGGAAGACTTTAGGAAGAAATGAGTGAATCCAAGGGATAATTACTGGATGAATGAGAATATCCACAGAATGGCCAGAACTCAGGAATATAAAAGCTTGGAGTCCTCACTGTCTTTACCCACATGAGGCCCATGACCACAGCTAATACCATAATCAATGTGTCCCCAAAAGGGGCCATGCCTTTGAGTATTAGGAGTCTGTACTGCACCTAGTAATTGTTGTCAAACACACTCCTCTCATATTCTGGTGAAAGGCTTCTTATCTTGGCTTATAACCAGCAAATTTGACTCACCAAATTTCACAAGTTTAGGCTTACCTATTTCACAAACAACTTTCAAAAATAAAGTATAATAGTTAAAGAGCCCACAAATTAAGGTGTATATTCCTGCTGTGATTATAAGGGTTTAAAATAAATCTATTATAGGACTAGCTTTACTTTGGGAGGGAGATGTTAATGTCAATTAAGTTACAGATTCATTCATTTATGTGATAAGTATTAAATTATTTATGAAACATATTTATTTGTTACAATGTATTTTGTGTAGCAAAAAACACAAGTATTCTGTAGTATAGGACAAACATTTATCTATATTTAATATAAAACAAAACTTTAGATTTTTAAACTGAGAGTTGAAGGCTTGAACCAATGAAAAAGGAATTGGAAGAATAGCTATGATTTTTTATGTAAAATAAATAAATAACAAGGATGCATATAATTTAGAAAATGAAGAAAATTGCATTAGGTCTTAGCAGAATTCAACTGTTCTATTATTTTTGTTTTGCTGGTGATATATTAATTCTGCTAAAGACACAGTTTTATTTCTTAATTTTTCTTGCCCATATTGCTTTTGCTATCAGATCATATTTTACTCAACGTCTAATTAGAAGATTCTATTTTATCTCTTCCTTTTTAATTATTTAATATTCTATGTTCACATTATCTTGTTTGTTTAATTTCATTTTCTAAATGACTCTGGTATCTAGAGATAAAGATGATTTTGTATTTAGCCTTCTGCTAAATTCACTTAATAATTATAATACTTTGTGGATTCTTTTGAATTTTCTATGCATATAAAACTATGTGGGAGATTGTTTCCATTCAAATTTAAAGGATTTTAACTTTTTGTTAATCTTACTGCATTAATCAGGACACCAAGTATTTTGCAAATAAAAGTAGTAAGAGCCTGCATACTCTATATGATGTTCATTCTTTGACTGTTTTGTGGAAACCTTTTTGTTTCTTGCATGCAGTGTATTTAAATAAATATCCTGTAGTGGTTACTTCTCTCATTGTTTTGTGACAACTAAAGCAACTTAAGAAAGGTGTGGTGGTTTGAATAGGAATGGCCCCTTTACATTCATGTGTTTGAATGCTTGGCTCATAGGGAGTGGCACTGTTGGGAGTGTGGCCTTGTTGGAGTAGGTATGTTACTATGGAGGCAAGCTTTGAGGTCTTAGATGCTCAAGGTACACCCAGTGTGGCACACGATCTCTCCTTCTGCTCCCTGCAGATCCAGAGGTAGGACTCTCAGTTTCTTCTCCAGCACTATGTCTGCCTGCATGCCACCATGCTTCCCCCTCATGATGATGTGGACTAAACCTCTGAAACTGTAAGCCAGCTCCAATTAAATGTTTTCCTTTATAAGAGTTGCTCTGGTTATGGTGTCTCTCCACAGCAATAGAAATCTAACTAAGACAAAAAAGAGGTTTGTTTTCTGCTCACTGATTTAAGACAACACAATTCATCACAGTGCGGAAGTCCTGTCCTGGGGTGCTTAGGTGGCTGGTCACATTGCATCCATCCTTACAAAGCAGAGTGTGGACAGGAATCAGGCCAGTCTATAAAACCCCAAGACTGGCTACCAATGACTGACTTCCTCCAGTGTGGCTCCAACTTTAAGCAGTTCCAGAATCTTCCAAGGCACCACCACTACCTGAAGACCATGTGTTCAAGCACAGGAACTTATAGGGACATTTCACATTGGAATGACAGTGTTGTGAAGCATGTTTTAGAAAAACACAAATATCTGAGCTAAGAGAAATCATTTTTTGTGTGTGTATGTGTTAAAGTCTTATCTTTACCAAGTTTATCTTTGTGTGTTCAGTCATTGAAAGAGATGCATTGAATTCTCCAGTGACAGCTTTGCTTTTCACTTTTTTCTTTTTCAAAATTATTTTTAAAATTAATTTTTTAATTAACAAATAATTGTATATGTGTTCTAGCTGCATTTCTGTTACTGTGATAAAAATACTTTGCCAAAAAGCAATATAGGGGGGGGGAGAAAAGGAGTTTGTTTATTTGATTATTTATTTCAGCTTACAGTTCTGATTTCCAGTTCTCAAACAGCTGGTGACATCTCATTCACAGTCAAGGGGCGAGAGAAATGAATTTGTCCATGCACACTGCTTGCCTGTACCAAGCTTTGTTTCTCTGTTTTATAGTTCAAGACAACTGCCCAGGGAAAGAACCCATACAATGGGGTGGACCTTCTCACATCAATTAGCTAAATTAAGACAGACTTCCAAAGCCCAATTCAGTGCAGACAATTCCTTCTTGAGGTTCTTTTCCCCGGTGATTCTAGGTTGTATGAAGTTGGCAGTTAAAGCTGACCATCACAACATAGTTAAGGAAAAGCAAGGTGTGTGTGTGTGTGTGTGTGTGTGTGTGTGTAAAACTGTAGCTGGAGATTTCTCCAGTCCTGCCAGCGCCCGCAGCCACTCAGACCCAAGTAAGCATACAGAGACTTATAGTACTTATAAACCTTATGGCCATGGCAGGCTTCTTGCTATCTAGTTCTTATATCTTAAATGAACCCATTTCCATTAATCTATAAGTTGCCACGTGGCTTGTGGCTTACCAGTACCTTACATCTTGCTTCTCATGGCGGCAGCGGTGGTGGCAGCAGCGGCAACGGGACAACTTTTCCTGACTTAGCCTTCCACTTCCCAGAATTCTTCTCTATTTTTATCCTACCTATCCTTCCTGCCTGGCTACTGGCCAATCAGCATTTTATTTATCAATCAGTCAGAACAACACATTCACAGCATACAGAAATCCACAGCATAAAACTTTTAAAATCATTATGTAATGCTAATTAGCATACCTACTCATATGTTATGTACTAAGAACATTTAAAAATCTACTATTTCAGCAAATTTGAAATATATGTCACCCTTGTCACAATTCTATGCAATAGGTCACTAAAACTTAGTCCTTTTGTTTAATTAAAATATGCTTTTTAAAATTAAAAAATAAAGATAAATAAAAAATATGCTTTTGACCTTCTCCCTTCTGTCTATTTTCTTCTTCTACAGACTCTGCTATTCAACTCTCCATTTATATTATTTCAACTTTATTATATTTTATATTTTAAGGGAGATCAGAGAGCATTTATCTTTCTGGGCAGAATTGTTTGATCTAATGTCTTCCAGTTTCTCTCATTTTGTCACAAATGACAGACTCTTCTTTTAAAAGATGGATAATTTTCCACAGTGCTTATATGAACGTTTTCTTCATCCAACCTCTGGAGGTTCTGTCTTAGTTAATGTGAACAATGCTACAGTGAACATTATAATGAGCAGAATTTTGTTTCTCATAGTTCTGGTGGCATAGAAGTTCTATTCAAGGCACCAACAGCCCTCGTCATCTAGTAAAGACCTTCCTGTTACGGGAGTGCATAATGAGAGAATGAGGGAGAAGAAAAGGGAAAGAGAAGAGAGGAGAGGAGAGGAGGAGAGAAGAGGAAAGGAAAGGAGAAGAGAGGAGAGAAAAGAGAGAAGGAAAGGGAAAGGAAGGAATAGAGGCACCGTTCTTGACAATGAAGCCACTGCCTTGATACTGCACAAGCCATGCATGAGGACAGAACTCTCATGGTTGAAACAACTATTGAAGCCCTAATGTCCAATACCTCCATATTGAGTATATAGCTTCCAACCAATGAACACACTAGCCATAACAAGCATGTATCCTAAAGTGTGGTTGCTTGGTCAGTGTACCCATGAATTCCAATAATATAAATAGAAGTAACGAGAGTGAGCATCCTTGTTTTGGTCCTCATCTTCCAGGGATCCTGGTGATAGTGTGTTTGTCTTGCTTATGTTGGACAGTTTAGTTTCACAAAGGGAGTGTGGAACATGATCCTTTTGATGTGCTATTGAATTTACTCTTTGCTTTACCATAACTATTTCCTCCAAATTGCGACATTGCATCCAAGTGGAAAAGGGAAACTCATGAGACTCATGAAACTCAGAAAATTCTGGGAACTCAGAAGTGTGCAAAATTCACAAGCCTCTCCCTTGGTTATCTAAAATGAGTGTCACTAAAAGAGCTGCCTCCCAGTTGTGTAGGGAGCCCCAGGGATGGAGCCAGTGTGAGTCACTGCTGGTGCTGGGGTGAAGGTTTGTGAAGTGGCTGCCTTTGTGTGACCAACTCATGCTCCAGAAAGTAAGAAATACACTCACCAAGCTAGGTGAGAGTGCTGTTTATTTGCTCCATTGTTGATGGTCTGTGGCTTATCAGATACCTGTTTATGTCTCCCCAGCAAACTGTACACCTCTTTTAAAATAAAAAATGACTTTTTTGTTTGCTTTTTGAAACTAAAATATAATTACATCATTTTCTCCCTTCCTATTCCTCCCTCCAATATTTCCCAAACACACCCCCGGCCTACCTTGCTCTCTCTCAAATTTATGACCTCCATATCTTTAATTGTTATCTATCTATCTATCTATCTATCTATCTATCTATCTATCTATCTATCTATCTTCTATCTATCTATCTATCTATCTATCTATCTATCTATCTATCTATCTATCATCTATCTATCTATTTTCCTAAGTATATAAATACAAACTGCTCAGTCTGTATAAAATCACTTGTGTATATAATATTTCAGGTCTGATGATTTGGTTTTGGACAACCAATTTGTGGGGTTATTCCCTGGGAAAGATTATTTATTCATCTCTTAGCATTTCTTGGTTGCCCATAGTTCTTTGTCTAGGGTTGAGGGTTCGTGAGCTTTTCCCCATCCATGTTAGCATGTCCACACGTCATCCTTGTTCTGTCTAGCAATTTTTTCTAGTATTTATATTGAGGCTACTTTCCTAAATGTGTATAAATTCAATTTCCACATCCCCAGTAATTGAACATTTTGTCATTGGGGATATACTTTATATGTATTAAACCCTTGCCTTCAATCTTACTTTGTGTGACATTACTGCAAACACCAGCTTTCCTTTACTTAACGTTCATATCTTCTTGTTAAGTCACGATCACTGTTATGTGACCATGTGCCCTATTGTTTTATGCTTTCTTTAAAATATTTAGGATACTTAAATATAACTGTAGTTATATTGGGATTAATGATTATTGGTTGTATCTTATTACGATATAGTGGTGTCTGATAAGTTCTGTTCTTTCTTCTTTTTCCTCTTCTCCTTTCCCTTCTTCATCCTCCAATTTCTTTTTCTTCATATTGAAATAAAAAAAAACATATCCTTTTTCAAACTATTTCACCAGCTTCTTCTTTTTGTCTTCTCTTAGGGCCACCTAAAGACCACTCGAACTATCAGAATATGGTAAAAATGAATATACTTATTGGTAGACGGAGTAAGAAAAAGAATGCTTTAAGTCTAGAATTCTCCCATTGGGGAGCTGATCATGGCAGTGTTTTCATTCTATGTATAATTTAAACTTCACCAGACTGTACTATCACTGCCACACAGGCAATATGTTGGTAAATGGACCTAAACATTTAGCCATTCCCACTGCTTTATGAGTTCCCCTACATTTGTCATCTTTTGATGAGCTCAGTTTTATTTTGCATGAGTAACTTTTTCACATTTTTTTCTAGAGGATTCCTACTATTGAAGAATCATTGCATTTTTTTTCACTTTTGCTTTTACTTTCAAGTACTGTTTTCAGGTTATAAAACTTCAATAGTCATTTATTTTATTAAATCACTTTAATGGTAGTATCCTATTTTCTTTATCTTCTATAATTTCTGGTGAAAAGATAGCTTTCAGTATTGTTTTTCTTTAAAAAAAAATATACACCATTTCCCCCTTGCTTATTTAAATTGAAGAGGAGCAAGGTAGTTCCCAGGAATCAAACCCAGGTCTTTTCACATGCTAGGCAGGTGCTCTACCACTTAGCTAAACCCTCAGTCCTTTGCATTTTTGAGACAAGTCTTGGATATATTTCACAGTCTGGCCTGGGACTAAGGATCTTCCTACCTCCAGCTCTGGAAGGCTGGGGGTGGGGATCCTGCCATTAAAAACAAGAAAAAAGTCTTATTTAGGAAACTTAAAATAATTATTGTGTGAGTATAAAAGCAGAGGTGTGTGTGTGTGTGTGTGTGTGTGTGTGTGTGTGTGTGTGTGTACGCACATGGTAAGCACATGCACTATTGCATGCATGGGGAGGTCAAAGGACAACTTTGGTTATTTCCCTCCTTTCATCTTTACAGGGGATCCAGGGATTGAACTTGGGTCATCAAGCTGAGCAGTAGGCCCCTTTTCCCCATGGCGTCATCTCTCTGGCCCCTGGTTGTTTTATTGTTGTTGAATCAGCCTATTAATCAATGTTCTTGAGTCTGTAACTTGATGCTTTCTTTGACACCGTAAAGTGTTTGGTCCTTGTCTCTTTAGCAATCATCATCTTCTGATGTTTTTGTTGTTCAAAAACTTAAATTGTATTCATAATCAAACATTTTACTATGTCTCATAGTATTTTTAGTTATTTTACATATTTGTCATGCTTTCATTTTTAATCTGGCCACTTTCTACTGACATGCCTTGCATTTGACCATTTTTTAAAATGGTCTTAGATTTTACATTTGATTTATTTTAAAATAATTTTTATAGATTTTACTAGAATTTTCTTCAGGTAGCCCATATACTAAAATTCTGCGTCTTTTCATCTCTTTTCCTAATATTCTAGTCTCGGTCATGGCAGAGTTCTTGTCTGGTACTACCTGGAGCACTCTATAATGGTTAATGAGTGCGTTGTCTCTCATTTTGGTTTTCCTCTCTGCTTGGCTTTTGTTTTATTTTTCTTGCCTGTTGCACTTCCTACCAACACCATATTTAAGGTTGATTAACAAGTCTGAAAAACATATCAAGGGAATTTTGCGCCATTGGCTTGTCCCATCTTTTGCAAGAGAACATACCTCGCTTTCTCCCAGGTAGTTATTTTGTAGAGAGTTGATTTAGAACTGTGAGGTTGTTTTTTTTGTTTATTTGTTTGTTTGGTTGGTTGGTTGTTTTTGTTTGTTTTCTGATTTATCCTCAATGTCCTTTCTACCTTCTCTTGGAAATCATGCATGTCCATGAACACTGAATACAATTTCTTTTCTTCCAAGCATTCTGTGTTTTCCTAGCTCTCTTCACCCTTCAGACTACTAGACACTGTTTCCTGGTCACCATCTCTGGCTCAGGCTCTTTTACTGCTTAAGCAATAGCACCGTTATTTCAGGACAATCCAGTAGGATCATTGCTTCCTCTAAGCACATGCTGTTTCTGTGTTGACTTCACTGAATGCTTGGCCAACCTTAATGCTCTCAACTCCAGCACCTGCCTCCCCAGCTTGGTGGTGCTGATAAAAGCTCATCACTGATCCTATCTGCTAGCAACTTTTCCACCTTTTAAAAATACAACAGATTCCTCCAGTGGGAAAGTAAGAATAGACTGCTTACCTCACTGTGTTTTCTCTTTTCTGGAACTTTGCTCCTCAGGCTCTATCTTTGTGGGTAACTCGTGGGTGTTTTTAAAGAGATGGGACTCTGCTCTTTGGTCCCTGCCTCTGTTGGAAGCTCAGTGACGTTCTTGAAGATCACTGATTCTTTTGGTGTTTTGATCTGACTTTTGTGTGCTTATTCTTGTTAGAGAAACATTGGTCAAAATCAGCCATTCCATCTTTATTAAAAAGGAAATTTTAATTTTTTTCTTTTTGCTATTGTATTTTGAATTCTAAAATTTAGGTTTTAGTTCTTTTCTTAACATCTTCTTCTTCTTCAAGAAATAGCTTCTCTGATTTTGTTTTAGGGGTGTTTATAATTAGTCTTTAAAGCAGTGTGTTTTTTTTAAGCTGCTTTAAATCTGTTGAGGTAATTCCAACACACAGGCTTGCTGAGTTTTTGTCTGTTGGGTGACTTACTCATTGGACTTGACATAGACCTAGTTTTTAAAATGACATGCTATTTTAACTTATTCATTTAACACTAGGCTGGGATGACAGTCAAGTCCCACTCACAGCCACCAATGACACCTACCAGCAAGAGGCAGCACCGTGTAGTTACTGTTGGGTTGTAGGGATGGCAATTTCTGCTCATTTGTCTTCTCTGTGCTTGCCACTCTCACTGGAGAGAGAAGGAATCTGGGATCAGTTTTCACTTGTGTTTTCCTGAGTGTAAGTCTTCATTGTCAACCTGGCTACATTTAGGATCACCTTGGGGACACACCTTTAGGGATGTCGTTGATGTCATTTCCATTTAGGATTAACAGAAGAGGAAATACTCTGAATGTGGATACTACCATCTCATGCAAGGGTCCTGGATTTAGTAAAGAGAAAAAAGGGGCCTGTGCACTGAGCACCAGCATTTGTCTCTCTGCGTTCTGACTGCAGATGGAATATAACCAGCTGTGCATGCTCCTGTCACCGCAGCTGGAGCTGCTCTCCTCACCAGGTCTTCCCTGCCATGCATGGATTATCCCCTCAAAATGCAAGATCAAATAAACCTTTTCCCCCTAAGCTGATTTTGTCAAACAGTGACCAAAGTAACCAATACCAAAATACAGGTTCTAAGAAGTAAGATCATTTATGCAATAAAACTAATCATGTGGCTCATAGGAAGTGGTTTCTGTAGGAATGTGGAAGAGTTTGGAGCTGTGGGATTAGAGAAATCCTGCAGTATAAAAACTATGAATAATATATATTAATAGATCATTTGGTGGGATTTAGAGGCCTAGAATGCCCAGATAATTGTTGTAGATGTAATTCTGAACGGTCTTATTAAATAAGAAACACAGAGTCAAATGCAGAGTTAAAAGCCCAAGAGGTCAGAGCACTAGAGAATAGTCCTTAGGTTACCAGCTTCTGCTCTCCTTCCACTGAAAAAGGGACCTACTTCCTGTGTGTCTGTATTTTTTATTGACTTTCTGTTCTGCCTTATCATTGGTTCTAAACACAACCACATGACTTCCTCGTCACTTCCTATCTATACAGACCTCCAGGTCTGTATGGTTGGTATTGAGATTAAAGGCATGTGCCTCCATGCTGGCTGTGTCCTTGAACACACAGAGATTCTGCCTGTCATGTGATTGGGATTAAGGGTGTGTGCTACCACGGCCAAACTTCTGCTAAATGGCTTGCTATTAGCTCTGACCCCCAGGCAACTTTATTTATTCACATACAAATAAAATCACATTTCAGCACAAATAAAATATCACCATAAATTGTATTCAGTGCACACTTAGATAATGACGTTTCAAAAAGGAACACAGACTTTATGACAAACTATTCTTTTGTTTGCTAGGTTAGGTTTTGTTGTTATTGTTATTTGTTTGGGTTTTGTTGTTGTTGTTATTGTTGTACACTAGCAAAGCATCTGTCTGCATTCTGTCCATGTCCTGAGTATCTGAGTGAAAGTGAATTAAAAAGTAATGGGCCGAGCGGTGGTAGCGCACGCCTTTAATCCCAGCACTCGGGAGGCAGAGGCAGGAGGATCTCTGTGAGTTCAAGGCCAACCTGGTCTCTAAAGCGAGTTCCTGGAAAGGCACAAAGCTACACAGAGAAACCCTGTCTCGGAAAAAAAAAAAGCAATGGATTAAGTGGCTCATCAGGAAATTTCAAAACATCACAATATTCAGGTTGTGGCATGGTTGCTCCTCACTGCTCTCTGTCAAATCTCCAGTGGTAGAGAACAAAATTATGTGGAAAATGTGAGGAGAGAATTATGACTAAGTTTAAGGTGGCAGACAGGTAGGTGCTGAATAAGCAACAATAGTTTTGAATGAGGTTAGCACCTTTAAAGGCAAGACACCCCTTGTCTTAATCGGGCTTGCTATTGTCTTACACTTCCATATCACAGCTCATTATCAAAGGAAGTCAGGACAGGAATGGGAGCTGAGGTAGAGGCCATTGAGGAGAGCTGCTTACTGGCTTGCTCCTACAGAACAGCCCACTGGGCTTTGAACTCTCAATGGCTTTTCTAGCATGAAGTTCAAGTCCTTCCATATCCTCCCCTCATGAAAGGCTCTAACTTACAAGACTTCGAACTAATGAAAGGAAAGAACTTGAACTGGGAATGTTGCTAAGGGGTTTCTCTTCAAATAATAATAATAATAACAACAACAATTAAATAATACAAATGCTGCCTGAGGTAAGGAGCAGAGGATGTTCTGAATAAATGCGTGTTATTGACATGTCAAGGATCCCAATGCCTCAGACCCAGAATGGCAAAGCCTTCTTGGCATCAGACACAGGGAAAATGACAAGGCTTTCCCACAAGTCATGTGAAGATGCTGATAGTGTTTGCAGAAACCGTTGACTGCAGCATCCTCCTCCTTGATGTTCGCAGTCTGAAACTTCTTCCCCACAAAGACCCCAAGCTGGGATTAGCTAAACTTGCCTCCTTGTTCATTTGTACACAGTAAAACCTTCCTTCTGCCCAGATGTATCATAAAACAAACAAATGTGCTGAGTTTCTGGGTGGCTGTTTGTGCTTCAACTTCAGAGCACAGAGCTGACCAGATCCCAGCTTTTCTGTATGTGTGTGTGCCACTTCTTCATTCCCCACCTCCCCAGTTAGGTAAAACCAGGGCCATGGCACCCAGAGAAGTGTTTTCTAGCTTTCTCAGGGCCTTTGTTGAATAGACTGTCTCCAATGTATGTTTTTGAAAACTTTGTCAAAAATTAGGTTGCTGTCCCTTCTGCTGCATACAAGAAACACACCTTAACTTCAAAGACAGACACTACCTCAGAGTAAAGGGCTGGGAAAAGGCTTTCCAAGCAAATGGACCTAAGAAGCAAGCTGGTGTAGCTATCCTAATATCTAATAAAATAGACTTCAAACTAAAATCAGTCGAAAGAGATCAGGATGGACATTACACATTTATCACAGGAAAAATCCACCAAGATGAAGTCTTGATTCTGAACATTTAAGCCCCCAATACAAAGGCATATTTATACTAAAGCTTAAATCCCACATCAAACCCCACATATTAGTAGTGGGAGATTTCAACACATCACTCTCACCAGAAGACAGATCTACCAGACTGAAACTTACCAAAGAAATAAAGGACCTAAGAGATGTTATGATTCAAATGGACTTAATAAATATCTACAGAACATTCCATCCTAACACAAAAGAATATACCTTCTTTTCAGCACCCCATGGAACGTTCTCAAAAATTGACCACATGCTTGGTCACAAAGCAAATCTCAACAGATACAAAAACATTGGAATAACCTCCTGTATCTTATCCGACCACCATGTCTTAAAGTTAGATTTCAATAACAACAAAAATTATAGAAAGCCTACAATCTCATGGAAACTGAAGAAATAATGAAAGAAATTAAGGATTTCCTGGAATTCAATGAAAATGAAAGGACAACATATCCAAACTTATGGGTGACTATGAAAGCAGTGCTATAAGGAAAATTCATAGCTCTAAATACACACATAAAGAAGATGGAGAAATCTCATACTAATGATTTAACAGCACAACTGAAAGCTCTAGAACAAAAGGAAACAAACTCATCCAGAAGAAATAGATGCCAGGAAATAATAAAATTGAGGGCTGAAATCAATGAAATAGAAACGAAGAGAACAATACAAAGAATCAATGAAACAAATAGTTGGTTCTTTGAAAAAATCAACAAGATAGACAAACCCCTAGCCAAATTAACCAAAAGGCAAAGAGAGAGCACTCAAATTAACAAAATCAGAAATGAAAAGGGAGACATAACAACAGACAATGAGGAAATCCAGAGACTCATCAGGTCATACTTCAAAAACCTGTACTCCACAAAATTGGGAAATCTGGAAGAAACGGACAATTTTCTGGATAGATACCACATACCAAAGTCAAATCAAGACCAGATAAACTATTTAAATAGACCAATAACCCCTAAAGACATAGAAACAGTCATTAAAAGTCTCCCAACCAAAAAAAAAAAGCCCAGGACCAGATGGTTTCAGTGCAGAATTCTACCAGATTTTCAAAGAAGAACTAATTCCAATACTCTTCAAATTGTTCCACACAATAGAAACTGAAGGAACATTACCAAACTCTTTTTTATGAGGCTACAATTACCCTGATATCCAAACTACACAAAGCTGCAATAAAGACAATTATAGACCAATCTCTCTCATGAACATTGATGCAAAAATACTCAACAAAATATTGGCAAACCAAATTCAAGAACACATCAAAAACATTATCCACCATGATCAAATAGGTTTCATCCCAGGGATACAAGGATGGTTCAACATACAAAAAAATCTGTCAATGTAATATACCATATAAACAAACTGAAATAAAAAAAACCATGATCATCTCACTAGATGCTGAAAAAACCTTTGACAAAATCCAGCACCCCTTCATGATAAAGGTCTTAGAGAGATCAGGTATACAAGGAACATTCCTAAACATAATAAAGGCAATTTACATCAAGCCAACAGCCACCATTAAATTAAATGGAGAGAAACTCAAAGCCATTCCACTAAAATCAGGAACAAGACAAGGTTGTCCCACTCTCCCCATATTTATTCAATATAGTACTTGAAGTTCTAGTTAGAGCAATAAGACAACAAAAGGAGATCAAAGGGATTTAAATTGGAAAGGAAGAAGTCAAACTTTCACTATTTGCAGATGATATGATAGTATGCATAAGTGACCCCAAAAATTCTACCAGGGAACTCCTACCACTGATAAACACCTTCAGTAAAGTGGCAGGATACAAGATCAACTAAAAAAAAAATCAGTAGTCCTCCTATACACAAATGATAAAAGGGCTGAGAAAGAAGTCAGAGAAACATCACCCTTTACAATAGCCACAAATAATATAAAATATCTTGGGATAACACTAACTAAACAAGTGAAGGACCTTTTTGATAAGAACTTTAAATCTCTAAAGAAAGAAATTGAAGAAGATATCAGAAAATGGAAGGATCTCCCATGCTCATGGATAAGTAGGATTAACATAGCAAAAATGACAATCTTACCAAAAGCAATATACAGATTCAATGCAATCCTCATCAAAATCCCAACACAATTCTTCACAGACTTGGAAAAAAATACCCAGCTTCATATGGAAAAACAAAAGACCCAGGATAGCTAAAAGAATCCTGTATGATAAAGCAACCTCTGAAGGCATCACCATCCCTGACCTCAAGCTCTACTATAGAGCTATAGTAATAAAAACAGCTTGGTACTGGCATAAAAACAGACATACAGACCAATGGAATTGAATTGAAGACCCTGACATTAATTCATGCACATATGATCACCTGATTTTTGACAAAGAAGCCAAAACTATACAATGGAAAAAAGAAAGTATCTTCAACAAATGGTGCTGGCATAACTGCATATCAATATGTAAAAGATTACAAATAGATCCATATCTGTCACCATGCACAAAACTCAAGTCAAAGTGGATCAAAGACCTCAACATAAATTCAGTTATACTAAACTTAATAGAAGCGAAAGTAGGAAGTACTCTTGAACACATTGGCACAGTTATATATGTTCCTAAATATAACACCTGCAGCACAGACACTGAGCACAATAATCAATAAATGGGACCTCTTGAAACTGAGAAGCCTTTGTAGGGCAAAGACATGGTCAATAAGACAAAAAGACAGCCTATAGAATGGGAAAAGACCTTCACCGACCCTTCATCTGACAGAAGACTGATCTCCAAAGTATATAAAGAACTCAAGAAACTAGACATCAAAAGACTGAACAATCCAATTAAAAAAATGGGCTAAAGAGCTGAACAGAGAATTCACAAAACAAGAATCACAAATGGCTGAAAGACATTTAAAGAAATGCTCAACATCCTTAATCATTGGAGAAATGAAAATCAAAATGACTCTGAGATACCACCTTATACCTGTCAGAATGGCTATGATCAAAAACACTAATGGTTGTCTATATTGGAGAGGATGCAGAGCAAAGGAAACACTCCTCCACTGTTGGTGGGAATGCAAACTTGTACAACCACTGTGGAAATCAGTATGGTGGTTTCTCAGAAAATTGGGAATTGATCTACCTCAAGACCCAGCCATACCATCCTTGGGCATCTACCCAAGGAATGCTCAATCATACCACAAAGATACATGTTGAACTATGTTCATAGCAGTACTATTCATAATAGCCAGAACCTGGAAACAACCTAGATGCCCATCAAGTGAAGAATGGATTAAGAATATGTGGTACATATAGGCAATGGAATACTACTCAGCAGAGAAAAACAATGACAGCATGAAATTGCAGGCAAATGGGTGGAACTAGAAAATATCATCCTGAGTGAGGTAACCCAAACCCAGAAGGACAAACATGGTATGTATTTACTCATAAGTGGATACTAGATATAAAGCAAAGAACAATCAGACTGCAACCCACAGAACCAAGGAGGCTATATAGCAGGGGGGGACCCTAGGATGACTGTGGCTTATAATAAGTTTTGGTTCTAGTCAATTACTGGGCAATCCTCAATGAAACATTTCATTATTAGGATAGGAATATATACTGTATCAAGCTGATAATAGAAAAATAAATAAATAAATGAAAATGAAAAAAATAAAATTAGGTTGCTGTCAATACATAGATTTTGTTTCATGAAGGGGGGGCAGGTCTTATATTGTGTTCCATTGGCCTACATGTCTGTTTTTTGTTGTTGTTGGTTTTCTGTTTGTTTTGCCAGTACCATATAGTTTTTGATACTACCGCTTTATAGTATATTTTCAAATTAGGTATCTGCAACACTGTTCATTTTGTTTAGGATTGCTTTGGTGATCTGCTGTCTTTTGGGTTTTTATTTGAATTTTAGGATTAATTTTTCTGGTTCAATGAAGACAATAGTTAAAATTTTTATAAGGATTACATAGGATTTGTGGATAACTTTTGTTGTATAGTTATTTTCATGATATTAATTTTGCCAATCTATCAGCAGAGGAGGTATTTTTCTTCTAATGTCTTCTTCATTGTTTTTCTTTAATGTAATTTTGTTTCCATTGTAGAGGCATTTCATTTCCCTCATTAGATTTCTTCCTGGTATTCTATTTTCAATTTTTGAAATTATAGCTTTTGTTTTGAAATAATATATTATATCAGTTCCCCCTACATTCCTTCTTCCAGCCCATCTTATGCATCCCCTTGTTCTCTCTCTCATATATATGTTGCTCAGGCCTTGTTTAAGTAGCCATGTTGATGAGACTTCATGGGTGTAAAGGCAATATCTGTTCTCTGATTTCTTCAGTGGAAGCTTCGTTATCAGTATTTAAAAGCCATTGATTTTATGTATTGACTCAGTATCTTGTTGCTTTGTTGAAAATACATCTAGGAGTCCTGTGAAATCCATAAGGGCTTGAGCAATAGTGTCACATCCCCTTCAGAAGAGAACACTTTGACTTCTTCCTTGCCTGAGTATGTACCTTTAAGTTTTTCCCTTCAACTCTTTGCTCTAGCTAAAACTTCAAGCTCTGTGTTGAATAAGCCTGGAGAGTGGGCACTTTTGCTTAGATGTTAGAATAAATCCTTTCCATTCGTTTTCCAATTCAGTACATCATTGGCTACATGTCTGTCATGTAAAATTATTATGCTGTGGCGTGTTCCTTCTATTCTTACTTCTTTTAGGCCTCTTTTCATGAAAGGTTATTGAACTTTGCCAACAGCCTTTTCTCTACCTATTAAGATAATTATATGATTTCTTTTCTTGAGTCTATTTATGTGTTATATTACATTTATTTATTTGCATATGATGAATCGTCTTGGCAACCCTGGAATGAAATAAACCCGGTCATGGCATATTATTTTCTGAATATATTCTTGTGCTGTGTTCTCCACAGCTGGGTCCTGGAACCTTGACAAGGTCTGGTGAGGGAGAGAAGAAAATACAGACACATGGAGAAAAGCTGAAGTCAGGTGGGCTGTGTGTGCTCAGAAGGACCTCACCTACCATGTATAACCTGTAACTTCAGTGTGTTTATCACACACAGCACAAGGGGTTAGTTAGTCTCAATACAAGATCTCTGAGGGGAGCAGTCTCAGGCTGTAAACTTTTGTGAGGAAGAAACTGCAGCTGCTAGTTTTGGTACACACTGGTCAATTATTCACACTTGGACTTGGACCAGAAGAAAAAGACTTTGCCAGTTCCAAGCCTAACATGTATAGGGAAAGGATTTGACAATTTTCCATGGGTTCTGGGCCTTAGTTCTTGTCATGGCTGTGCTCACATCAACAATATATATATATATATAAAAACTCAGGATTTCATTTTCAGGCTTCTTCCACTCCCTACCTTCTAAAATTCACTTTGCAAGATTTTTGTTGTTGTTGACAAATTTTCATCTATGTTTATCTGAGAAATTGGTGTATAGTTTTCTTATCTTGTGTGCTTATGTGGTTTTGATAGCAGAGCAATGCTGGCATGGTAGACTATGACTGGTACTATTCCTCCAGTATCTTACAGAACCATTGGAAGGGGACAGGTGACCGATCTTCAGAGGGTTGACAGACAGACAGCCTACCAGTTTCCAGGATGTTCTTCCTTGCAGATTTTTTTTTTGAATGAAAAGAAAAAGAAATAAAAAGGAAAGGAAAGGACATGACTGCTCCTAGGGGTGGTGGTGGAGAAAGTTTATCGTAGATAAAAGGGGAAGTATAGGTAGAGGCAGGAGTATCTAGGAGAGTCCAGAGTGGACACCACCAGGCTAAGCTGGACCTTGTGAGGAGAGGAGGAGGGGAAGGGAGAAGGGAGGGGAGTCAGGTGCAGCAGGGAGGAAGCCCAAAAAGGGCAGGTAACCAAAATGTCTGAGTTATATAGGGAAGAGCCTCTGGAGGAAGGGCAGGCCAGCCCTTGGCTGGAGAGTTCCTGGTAGAAGGCTGGATATGCAAGCCACACCCAGTCACAGATAGGGACTGAGGGATGCTGGGGGAACTTGCAGCTGGGTCCAGCTTTGATATGTTAAAAAAGCATGTCTGTTGTTTGTCCTGGGTTTTAAACTTAACACATTTTCTTACTATTTCAATCTCTTGTTATGGATCTGATTAAGTTGTTTCTATCTTCTTTATTTAAGTTTTGTAGGTAATACATGTCTATGAATCCATTTATTCTAAATTTTTGAAGTATAAATTTTCTTAGTATTCTAGCCAGGCGGGTGGTGTCGCATGCCTTTAATCCCAGCACTTAGGAGGCAGAGCCAGGCAGATCTCTGTGAGTTTGAAGCCACCCTGGGCTACAAAGTGAGTTCCAGGAAAGGTGCAAAGCTACACAGAGAAACTGTCTCAAAAAAAAAAAAAAAAAAAAAAAGAGAGAGAGAGAGAGAGAGAGAGAGAGATTTCTTAGTATTTCATAATGATTTTCTACATTTTATTAGATTTTGTACCACCACTACCCCTATTTGTCACCGGTTGTATTAATTTGATTAATTTTCTCTCTTTTGGTTAGAGTTTGTCAATCCTGTTTATTTTTCAAAGAACTCACTCTTTTGTTGGCTTTATGTTTAACATTTAGTCACCGTCCTCTCCTTAATTTTTGTTATTATTTCTTATCATCTACAGCTTTTGTCTTATTATATTTCACTGTAGCTTTAAAAATTATTGAATAATTCCCTTTTCAATTTATTTACTAATGTTTCAATCTCCCTTTCCTTACAATTCAAATGTGTACTTTTTTATTAAAATTAATTTGTAGAGGGCATGATGTCCTTGTGTGATAAGCACTAGGGAAAACAGAAATGTTAAGCACAGAGGATCATCTCTTCCAAGGAGAAGGTGGATACATGTTTTCCACCTGGGAAATCTGGGAGTGGATATAGTTAATAGCATGGTGATCTGTGTCATCTGCAGGGTCAGGCCACACCCAAATCCCCCAGAATATCATGTTTATCCCAGATTCTTCCTCATTAGACCTTACCTTGAGCATTGTTTCCCAGTCAATAGAACCCTGCAGGAATGCCACTTGTACTTTCTAGTTTGATGACCTCTATGTCCTAGACCATACTGATCCTCCCCTAGGCCCTGAAGCTAGAGAGCCTGCTTTTGTGGAAAAGGTTACGTGTACTTTGCAAAGCTTTTGGTTGTGGTCTTAAGCATTATTGTGATACTTGTCACCAGGGAATTTTTGCCAAAGTTGTACTCTTATGCCCAGATCATGGGGACCCCCAAAAGACCACCATGGAGACTGAATCCCACATGTAAAAGCAAAGAACCTTTATTTCAAGCTCTGGAGCTTGGTCCCTCTGTCTGTCCAATGCAGTGGTGAGAGCAGAGAGCCTTGAGCTCAGGTGGGGCAGAGTTTTTATCCTAGCAGAGGTTGGGGTGAGGGGATTTCCAGGGTCTAGGACCCTGATTGGCTGACAATTGTCTAGGGGTATCTGTAAAACAAAAAATAAGTGTGTGCTAGACTCAGGGACATCTGGCTACCTTATCTAATGGTTGGAATGTTTCTGATGTTAGGCACTTCCTCACTCCTGGGTGGATTCCTAGGTGGTATCAGCTTAAGGCTTTTCCTGGATCTGGGTATTGCCTGCCAGTAAGCCTGTCACAGAGGCTGTGTCTAGGACCCTAA
The DNA here is from genome assembly GCF_049852395.1 of Peromyscus maniculatus bairdii. Lineage (NCBI taxonomy): Eukaryota > Metazoa > Chordata > Mammalia > Rodentia > Cricetidae > Peromyscus > Peromyscus maniculatus. Next base: position 59,929,746 of record NC_134872.1, on the reverse strand, counting down.
GCCTGTCATGGCTGCTGTTTGGTCAAGCTATTTTGGGGCCCCTTCACAGTACAGTGTTTAAATATGTCAAAAGTAAACTGGTCAGAAGTTTAAAGTTTAAATCAACCCCCAAACCTGACTAAGTTGTGTTTAACCTGATTTCTTTCTTGCCTCATGCCAGCCATGGCATTTGCAGGGACACCCTACACTAAATAATATCAAATTCCGTCGGGCAGTGATGGCACACGCCTTTAATTCCAGCACTCGGAGGCAGAGGCAGGCGGATTCCTAAACTTCACATTTCTCCTTAGTTTCTCCCTACCTCCAAGTTCACTTGCTAGTCAATTTATTATAATATTTAAGTGTACCAGGGCTCCCTCCATCTGTGCATTGCCCATTGATATTTCATTCTTCTTTTATTATTTTCCCAGTAAAATAAAAATTGTTGCTTTTTTTCCTTCAAGAAGACATTTGATTTTTTAAAACTACGTCGGAAATACAGCAGATTTAAGATATTTAAGACAAAACTGAAATCTGATTTCCTTATCAACTGCCAGTATACTGCATAGGAGGGCACGGCACATTTTCTGCATAAAATTTAACTCATGAAAACTTTATGTCTCTTACTATAATATTTTGACTTGCTTACAAATTTCTTCCTGATTCATCGCAGTTCTCCCATTGGCGTTTGTCAGGTCCCTTCAGGCAATGTCAGCGCCTAAAGAAAGCAGAGGATTGTCAGGACGATTCCTCCATTCTCAAGCTTCAAAACAGGTTACAAAACTTGTATTAAAGGAATAGTTTTGAAGAGAAAAGAAGATTCTGCGCTCTGACTTCGTGCTATCTGAGCTATGGCCTGCATTCATGATTTTTGTCTCACATTCACAGTAGTTGAGAGATTCAGAAACCCTCAAGTCAGTCCAACACCTCGTTCACCCTCACCCTGTTTTTAGTAGCACATCTAAGTATCTCTGGGTTATTCTAACATGTCCCATCTTTAGTACCATTATGTTCGTCTAAACGACCAGACTCTCCTGCCTGGGTTCCACAGGGCTGCAGGCATTGCTATAAATTTCTCTTATTCCTATGTGGCTCTTTTCATAACTACTGAAACCTGCACTTAGAATTATGCTTTTAGAGCACAAGTATTAGCTTATTTTAAAAATTTAGCACTCCTAAGAAAATTCTCTTTACCTTGGAAATGGAAAGGAAAAAATAGCTGTGGTGCCCTACAGAGTGCCTTAGTCCCACAGTCACCCTGATAAAAACAGAAAGATAATACAGTTATAGCTAGGTCTACGGGAATGGTAGCAAAGATGTGGACGTGCCCTAAAAGAAGAGGGCGAGTATCAGCCAACACTCACCTGGGCTGGCCATCAGTCCCCTCCTGTCCCACAACTCTATATGGTCTGAGGGGTGCTGAAGATACTGGAGTTGTAAAGTTAACTGAAACTGGTACTCCACTGAAGCAGCTTTTATGAGGCAGCCACCCATGCTGAGATGGAACTGTGGAGCGATGAGGCTGCCTTGAGATGGCCATGTTTCTGTGGGTAATCCCAGTAAAGTCATTGCTCCGAGATGGATTTGGGTGGAATTATTTCTTTTGTCTGCTGTCAGCATCCTATCTGAGGTTAATAACTGTCCCGTCCTCCCCCCAACCCCCCGCTTCTTGTGGTCAGGGGGAGTCATAAAACAAATACATACATTTTACAGGAGTGGTTCCATTAGTGAAACGTGACAGTGTGAATAAGGTTGTGATTCTTGCTTCCTTTATTGCAACATTGCGAGCCGTGTGTCTGCCTCCTGACAGGCTGTTTGGAAGTTCTTCTACACTCAACACACTTTGAAGGGAAATGATAAGCAGCTAGATGTGGACAACTGTGAGCACACACATCAACCTTCCGATGGTTGACGGCAGATTAAGAAAAAACAGAAGTACAGAGTGTAAGTGAATGGGTTGGTGGCTTTTAAAAGCCATTCTGATTCCCTCTACCCAATGGGATCTTTATTCCTTTAAAATAAGTTTTACTTCATATTTATTCTACCCCCTACACTCCCCCCCAAATCTCTCTTTCTTGAGATTATGAACTTTTCTTTGGAATAAGAACAAAAGGAAATTTCAACAAGTATTTTTCTCACGTCACTTAAAACCATTAAATTCCTTTTCTTTAATAGCTTAATTAATTCACTCTGAATGAAAGATAATTTATTTAATGTCTTACTGATGTTCAATTGACTTTTTTATTATAAACATGGAGTTTGGTACTTACAAATCTTTTTGTGCATTTCCGGTGATGTTTTTGTGGGCAGATATTGGGGTTTGGTGAGCACCTCTAGTGGGGTGCCAGGGTCTCATGTCCTGGAGTAAGGAACTGGAAGTCACTCTTTCCTCTATTTTCCTGCCTCCATTTCTGTATAATCTTTGATATGATGTTCTGCTTCAACATATTTTTTTTTTTTAAATAAAGCAACTGATAATATGGCCAAATTATCTAAATTGCCTTCTGGAAATTTTCTGTTAATTAAAACTTCCATTAGAATGGATTTAATTTTCTGGCTTTTCCTGTAATTAAAAAGAGGTAAATGTCTTGGGGAAAGACACTGCTGAACGGCAGACTCAGGCTACCTGCTCAAACTCAGTGGCCATGTTCCTCCTGGCTCTTCCTCCTAAGACTTTCTATCTCCGCTACACAAACGGCGCTGAGAAGCCCCCATGTGACAAAGACACGAGGCGGCACTTGCCGAGTCTGCAGGCTTACAGCAGCTACTGACTCCTGCTACCCTGATAACAATATTGATGGTGCTATTTCTATTTCTGTCTGGTTTTGGCACCAATGACAGCCAGTTCTGCAAATGCTGAAGCTGTTTCCCACTGCCAGCATGTTCTAATCATCGCTGCAAAACTGCCAGCTGCAGCTCCAGAGGGACAGATTTTTCTGATATTCCTGTCTTTAGGAATGGGGGGGGAAAAGGAATTTACTAAATGGATGTGGATTGGAAGCTAGCAACATAGAAGGCTTAACTTTCCCAGTCCTGTGTCTTCTTCCTGAGCTGGCATCCTGCACTTCCGGGGAAACACTCCCGGTTTGCTCTCTTACCAGGTATTCTGTTGTTTATACTGTGGACATTACACCACAATTAAAAAAAAAAAAAAAAAAACGACCTGGTGGGTTTATTATTTGTCTTAAGAAGCCAGAGGAAAAATGCTGACCTTGCTTCCTTGCTTCCTTTGAGGTTTCTGACAGGTCTACCCACGGAATGGGTACTCCCCAACAGTCGCTGCGTTTGGCACGCTCTTCTCTGTAAAAGGCTCTGATCAGAACCACAATGGGAGTGGAAAAGCTGCCTGGAATTAGCAGCCAGAACCAAACTCAGCCAGTGACAAGGCAACTGCCTCTCTGGGGTACTGTGGGAGTGGGAGTAGGCAGGTTAATTGCACGCCACAGTCCCCAAGGCCACCTGGCCGGTCGTGGAGTTCTCATTTATTTCTGCAGTGGCCCTGTCAGGTTGATTACATACTGGAAGACGAAGCTGTTCTGCACAGGTTTTGGGAGCAGGTCAGCTGCTTTGCTCTTGGGAAGCACTAATGACCAGGAATTAGAGTGTCAGGAAAGTTCCAGGCTTAGTTGTCTACGCTCCTCAGCTCCAGGCAGTGTCTATTCGTCTTAAAGAAAAAGTGGAAAATGGGAAATTGGATCATGGTATTTAGCCTTAAATAATAAATATGTATACCACTCTCTGAGGTCTTATTTTAGAGACTTTGAATCAAATTGTCTGCAATTCTCCAAACCTTACTACCTGGCTATTTTGGTTTCTGGTTATTTAAGGAAGAGGTTCTGAGGACTTCAGGGATTTCCTCTAGAACACTCAGCTAAATCAACCAAAGCCAAGATTTTATTCAAGACTGCCTGATGCCAGGTCCTGGGCCCTTTCTCCCAGGAAATATCTTTCCATGGCCTTCATCCTCATCACCACCGAGAACATTGGGTATATCTTGTGTAATAACAGTGGGTACCATGATAGAAGGAAGCACAGCAATTTGGGTGAAGACAATGTCAGCTAGATATGTTAGCGTAAGGAAAAAGATATAATTATTATTTATGTAGAGATGCTAACATAAGGAAGATCACTATACTTAAAGCTATTAAAGCGCCGTGGTAAAGAGCTACACCACTTTTCATTCCTCTTGGCTCAGTGTCTATAACTCCTGCCAAGTTCTTCCACTCTGCATTACCAAGAGCTTGGAGATCAGATCGCGTGCTCTCTTGTCTACAAACTGTCCACACGTGTCCATTGCCTTGGTGATTAACCCAAACTCCAGCAGTGAAAGGAGTTCTTCCCTTTCACCACTTTCTTCCCATCCTCTCTCATCTACCCTTCCCTTCCCAAAGCCCTTCTGCCTCTGTCTCCAAGCCATTTTGCATCGTTGCTGCTTCCCAGAGCATCTTCCCTCGCTCACTTCCCCCTCCTCTGACTTCCTTCTCCAGAACTCAACTATTCTCAGAGCATTGCCTGCCTAATCATCCTCATTACTTCTCCTGAGGCCGAGAGTTCTTTTTGTTGCTCCAGGTTGGCGCTGAGTGTGGGTTGCCTGCATCCTGCCGAGATGTGACTTGGTTAGCTAAAAATTCTCTCTAGAGAGACTGTTAGCTCCTCATTTAACTCAGTAACACCTATTAGATAGTTAACATACACTAAATTCAAATAATCAGAGAAAGTTTGAGTTGGGATCTTTCAGGTCATTTCTATCGTCTTCCCTTTCTTGGTACAGGAAGCTAAAAGACTATTGGATTACTTTGCCTGAAAATATATAACTGATTTAAACATGGGTTCATTTTCAATTCTATATTGAATGTCCAAACTCCTCTTGGAGACTTATTTTAAAATATTGTTTAAAAATTTTGCATACCACATCTGAACCTCTTTCCTCAATTCTATGAACTCCTTTCATTTAAATTAAAATATAGTTATATCATTTCCCCATCCAACCGCTCCAACGTACTCTACTCATACTCTGTCTCAAATTGATGGCCCCAGCCTTATCTTTAATATGTACATAATATATACAGATATAATATTACATATGTTTTTTGTAAATCTACCTTTAAAAATATATATAAACACAATATTCTTAATTCATATAATGTATTTGTGTGTATATAATTTCAGGGCTGACCATTTGTATTAGACTTCATTAAGTATGAAAACCTAAAAGAAGTAGATGAACTTCTGGATTCATGCAGAGCACCAAAATTAGACTAAAAAGAGAAAAAAAACCTAAACAGACTCATAACAAACGAGGAGACTGGAATAGTAATAAAAAACCTTCTGACTAAAAAATGTGCAGGCCTAGGTGGGTTTACAGCATAAATCTACCAGATTTCCGAAGAATATCTATAGCCAAACCTTCTAAAATTATTTTTTAAAAATAGGAACAGAAGGAGCACTCCCAATCTCCTTTTATGAAGCCAGTATTACTCTAATACCAAAACAAGGTAAAGACACAGCAGCAAAAAAATTATAAGCTGTCATTGCTGATGAACATAGATTTAAAAAAATCTTCAATAAAATACTTGCAAACCAAATACAGACACGTGTGTGTGTGTGTGTGTGTGTGTGTGTGTGTGTGTGTGTGTGTGTGTGTATAGCTAGTTTTATGCCAACTTGGCACAGCTAGAGTCATCTGAGAAAAGAGAACCTTGTTAAGAAAGAGTATCCAGAAGATCTGGATGTAGGGAATTTTCTTAACATGTAGGGAAGTTTCTTAATTCATGGTTGATGCTGGAAAACCCAACCCATTGTGGCAGATGGTCCCTTGTTCTCTAACAAAGCAGGCTAAGCAAGCCACGAGGAGCAAGCCAGTAAGCAGCACCCCTCCATGGCCTCTGCATCAGCTCCTGCCTCCAGGTTGCTGCCCTGTTTGAATTCCTGTCCTGAATTCCTTTAGTGATGGACCATGATGCGGAAGTATAAGCCAAATAAACCCTTTCATCCCCAAGTTGCTGTGATCATGTTTTTTTTTTTTTTTTTCATCACAGCAATAGAAACCCTAATTGCTTCCAGGAAGAGAGTATTTCTGTGACAGACCTGACCATGTTGTTTTTGTGAGAACTATGGAAGAACTTGGGAACTTTGAGTGAGAAAAGTCAATGAGTGGTCAAAGTTTGTGAGCTGATCTGTGGGGGCTTGAAAGGTGAGAATGTGGAGAGCAGTGCAGACGATGGAGGCCTGCTGTGTGAAGTTTCAGAGGGAAGTTTGAGAGTCCCCTAAAGACTCTATCAGGGTTGTTTGCTATTTTGAATTAATTATCTGTGGTTCTGGGTAGCTGGGGTTGAAGAATCAGGTGTGATTATCAAGAAACCAGAACTACTGAAGTAAAACATTTGCTTTACTGGGACAATTGATTCTGGTTAGCTGGAGCTGAGAAATCAGTGGTGATTAAGAAGAGACCACCATCATTGACGTGAAATCTTCTGGGAATGTTTCTTTAGAGTCAGCACATGCAAATTGTGTACAGAGGTGGCCAGGGTTGTACCTTGTGCCAGAAGCCCAGGTAATACTGTTTTTGAAGGCATGAAGAGGTCATGGAGAGCAGCTGAGGCTTGGCACTGTGAGAGGCCTAGAGAAGCCATTGGTGAAGGTACAGCCAAGGTAGCAGTGGAAACCCCAGGATCGAATGGGTCATGGAGGGAGTTGAGGCTTTGTATTATGAAGAGAGTCCAGGAGAGGCTACTGGTTAAAATGCAGCCCAGTTGCAGCAGGAGACCCCAGCATTTTGGAGGTGCCAGTACCATGGGACAACCACCATGCTGTGGAATGGTGCTGATCTGAACCTAGGAGACATTCTGTGTGTCTTGCTGAGGTTGGAGCTAGAGAAGTGAACCAAGCCTTTTGAAGGAACCAGGAGATTGTGAGTGAATTTCAGGTATTAGACACTGAATTGTTTATATACAATTTGCTTTTGCTTTTATTTGATTGTGACTGTGCCTTAGTTTTTCCCAAAATACTTTGAAGAAAGAAAGTATTTAACTTACTGTTGATTTTGCAGGAGCCCACAGTTGAGAGATTTTGAACTTTTTTTTTTATATTTTATTTTATTTTACAATACTATTCAGTTCGACATATCAGCCACAGATTCCCTTGTTCTCCCCCTTCCTGCCCCCTTCCCTTCCCCCCGGCCCACCGCCCATTCCCACCTCCTCCAGAGCAAGGCCTCCCCCCCTCCCCCCAGGACTGAGATTGACCTGATAGTCTCAGTCCAGGCAAGTCCAGTCCCCTCCTCCCAGACGAGAGATTTTGAACTTTTAAATTGATTTTGGAATGTTACAAAGACTTTGGATTTTAAGAGACTGAATATTTCAAGGAGACTTATTGTTCCAGTGTTTGAATTTTTAAAAACTGTGGGGGCTTTTTAAAATTTGCAATATTTATATTGTCACGTTGATATTCATGTATGATCTCAGGGCTGAACAAGAACGGAAAGGTTATGGATTAGCAGTGATTTGTTTGTGTGTTGAGAATGGATCAGTTGTGCTGACTAGTTTTATGTCAGCGTCGTGACACAAGCCAGACTCATCTGAAAGGAGGAAACCTTAACGGAGAAAATGTTTGGCTATAGGGCATTTTCTTAAATTGTGATTGATGGGGGGGGGGGGGGTCCAACTTCATCATCAAATCCCACCCCAGCATGGGTGACATCTCACAAAAGCTGGGAAAAGGGGGCACACTGCATAGCTGTGGGCAGCTGAACCAGTTGGAGAGTGTCATTTCCAAGTGACTCTGGTCTAAACTGGTCCAGGCAGCTGAGGGGTTTCCGATTCTTTCAGGCAGCTGTTTGAGTTCAGGCTAGCTTCTTTGTAATTTGACTTGTCTGAAACAGTTTCTTGGTAGCTTCGCTTGTTCGGTTTCAGGGACTTCCTGAAGCCATTCCAGTTGTTTGCCTTTGTGCCTAAGAAGCTTCTCTACTGGACAGAATGATTTAATCTTGGAGGGACCTGCTATACAGCTCCTGCCAGCAATGTTCAGCACAATACTTAAGACCCAGTTCAGTCTAAAAAACACTGTATCTGTTACTAGGTATAAGAAGTAAATGATCATGTAGATTTCATCCATTTCTCTGTCATTGGGAGATCCCTGTATCTTTCTTAGGGTCCTCTTTACTAGGTAGCCTCCCTGGAGTTGTGAGCAGCAGTCTAGTCATCCTTTGTTTTACATCTAGTATAGGCTTTTTGGAGCCTGGGGCCTATCCTGGGACACTTTGCTCAGCCTGGGTGAAGGGAGGAGGGGACTGGACCTCTGCCTCGACTGAATCTACCAGGTTGAGCTAAATCCCCAGGGGAGTTCTTGCCCTGGAGGAGATGGGAATGGGGAGTGGATTGGGGAAGGGGCGGGGAGGAGGGAGTACAGGGGACTCTGTGGCTGATATGTAAAATTAAATTAAATTATAAAATTAAAAAAAGAAGTAAATGATACTATGTTCTGGGGAGTGAAAAAAAATGAAAGTCAAACATGCTTAAATATACAATTTCATGAGATACACATTTGGAAACAATATGAGTTTGTTTGACTACAGGTATATTTTGCTTATGTTTTTGATGTATAGGAAATTAAAAGAACAGAAAACGAGGTTGGTTTAATGAAAATGGTCAAGCATGTGATTAATATATAAATAATTTAAATGCCTTCTTCATGCACAGTGTTCATAAATTCTATTATGTGTTTAGCAAGAGTGACCTAAAATGTAGGGATCCATTGTCTTCTTCCATGTGTCAATATCAACCAGAAGTGGTTGAACCACAAGAGGAACCTAGGAAGCCTGGGTTCTCAGAACAGCCTGTCATCACTCCAGGTCTGCTGGTAGAATTGAGGATAGATGTCCAGAGGACTGATGATGACCTGGCCACTGTCCATTAAATCATCTAAGTTATAATGCATTTTTGTTTAGAAGATTCATTTAAGAATTACTCTTTTAAGCGGTTGGAAAGATTGGTCAAAAGTTAAGATCACTGCTGCTTTTGCAGAGGACTGATGGTTTGAGTCCTAACAAACCACATGGTGTGTCAAACCTGTACATAACTCCTTTTCAGAGGATCCAATGATTTTTTGACCTTCAAAACACTCATACACATAAAAACATCTTTTTTTTTTAAAGTCGATCCCAGTCCTTGGGGGAGACCTTGATCTGGAGGAGGTGGGAATGGGGGGTGGGCTGGGGGGAAGGGGAGGGGGGCAGGAAGGGAGAGAACAAGGGAATCTGTGGCTGTTATGTAGAACTGAATAGTATTGTAAAATAAAAAAAAGAGCTTCTTTTTTAAAATGAGGTAGCATAACTCTTTGACACAGGGTGAAATAGAGTATTGCATATGTCTTTATGTCTTTTTCATTTTCAGAATGATTTTTAAATTATTGACATGCTAAACTGTATATCTGTGTGTATGTGTGTGTATGCACACATATATATTACTTGTACAAATACTCGTGTCTAAGATTTTGGAAACAAACAAGAGGAGTAGAGTTGATTACTGTGGTCAAATACTACATGGCTTTTTTTTTTTAACCAGGGTTAAATGACTTATTTCTAAATGGCATAATACATATTTCTTAACCTTTTTTAAAGCCAAATCCCAAGTAGGATTAAATGGATTCACTCCTTACAACTCTCCTGGAGTTTGTCTTCATGCTTTGTGTCTCCACTGCCTATCTAGCTTCAAAAGTCATATGTCAACTCTTAAAGGCAAAGAAATTATTCTGTTCTTAACAAACCACAATGACTTAAAAAGATGTAAGCAGGAGCAAGAGTCAGTCTGTCATCAGCTTCAATAAATGCCATATTGGACAGCCCTGCTGACCGTGTCCTGCTGCTACAGGCACCCCGTAGAGAGGAGCCAATGCAGGACCAACATGAACTCCTAACATAATGTGCCCACTTCCTGAAGAAAGGCAGAGCACAGTGATGGGAGTTCACTCAGACATATCCTGTCAGTTTTCCCTTTAACTACAAGAATATATGCTTTGCTTCAATAAAGGCTTCTATCAAATCTGGCATCAATATAAACCTTCACTTGAAAATAGAGACATTTATTTTAAAATAAAATACAAAAAAAAATTTTAACTTCTTTACTTGAAGTTAGTTACAGGATTAAACTTCATTCAGCCTAACTTAAAATACATAATTATCCTGATTAAATATTTGATATTTGAAAAGATAAATATTTTAACCTTCTATCCCTTGGGGACTTTTAATTTGGGAAACTGTTTACTGTTTCATTAGGTGAGCAGTGTAATCAGAGACCCATAGTAGCTATAGAAATTACCAAGTTTAACGATCCAGGAATTCCCCCAAAGTGAAAGTAATAAGCAGACTGAATAATACAAATTGATTAGTTTTGCTGGTATCTTACTATCTCTTGAGACCACAATATTAAACTTATCACTTCAGCATTTTCCATTAATTCATTTCATGTCTATTCTAGTATCCAAAAGCAATCCTGCAAATGCAGTTTAACATTTCATTATTTTTTTTAAATTGCATTTAGCTCTAGTCTTTGGAGACTTTGAGTTCTTATAATTCAAATTCATTATGTCAATCTCATAACAAAATCAAGAGTCATTATCAATATGAGGGCCATCTCTCTTATTCTTGAATTATGTGATGAAGTCATATGAACTTGTGCTGACTTCTCTCAGTAAATACAATAAAGGCCATTTCTTCAGGAATAAAGTTGTTATGCATTGTGAAGGGCAAGAATATATGCATGTCCTTAGGGAGCTTACAAACTTTGATTTTGAGAAGACATACAAAATGATAATTTTCAATGACATGACGAATTAAGAATGTTTAAAATGCAATGCAAATCATACCTTTAAAGCTTGTCTCTCTGTGAACCACTTAGTAAACTGTCAGCTGATTCTGTGGATGGTGTTTCAGCACAATGATTTTATTGTCATTGGGATTTGCTTTCAGAGCGAGATATAAAGTGCATAGAAACACTGCATCATGATGACATGTTTTCTTGAAGCTTAGAGATACTGGGCAACTTGAATTTTATTGACTTTTGATTGATTTTCAAATCACATTTTTTCACAAGGATACTTTCGGTATGTTAGGGTATCATGCTCTAAAGTTTCAGAGGAATGGATTTTAGGTGACAATCAAACGTGGTGGGCGATACTGAGAGAGAGAGAGAAGGAGGAGAAAAAGAAAGAAAATTACAGATTAACAAGGGAAGTGAGAGCTTAAATGTCAGTGTTGAAGACCTGAGAATCTCAGGGTAGGGGACACTCACCTAAGTCCCAACTGTAAAGCAATTTCATTTGAAGTTCTTATACTGTGGTCAGATCAAGATGTAGATCCCACTCCAGTAGAGATAGAATTCATTTGCTTTCTGATTTTTTTTTTTTTGTTTTATCTAGATCTCAGCAGAGTATATGGTTCCTACCCAGACTCTATGAGGGCAGACCTTCCTGATTTTACTAAGTGAAATGTTAACATCACCTGGAAATGCTCCACAGACACAAGCAGAGATACTGTTTTGCTAGATGTGTGGTTATCCCAGCACTAGGGTAGTACCATCCCTGGATTGGGTGCTATAAAATAGAAGACTGAGCAAGCCATGAGAATAAGCCACCAAGCAGCATTCCTCTGTGGCCTCTGCACCAGTTCCTGCCTCCACATTCCTGCTCTTCTTAAATTCATAATATCACCGACATCCTTTGGTGATGAACTGTGATGTGGAACTATAAGCTGAAACAAACCCTATCCTCCCCAAGTTGCTTTTGGTCATGGTGTTTTATTACAGCAATAGAAACCCTGACTAATGCAGCGTCCAATGGAGTTGACACCTAAGCCAGTCACACAAAACCAAATGATTTTGTTTATGTGAAATGTTCTTAATAGGTCAATATATAGAGACAGAGAGTAAAAAAGATGCTTTCTGAGGGTGGTGTGGCACAGACAGACAGATAATAATCAGGGGTGAGAAGCTAGGATGATAAAAATGTTCTAAAATCCAGGTGATTGTGCATATCTATAAGTGTACTAAAAACATCAAATGCTGCATAGGTGACTTGCGCATAAATTATACATGTGATTTGTGTGTAACAGCAAAGCTGTTATTACAAACAATGTAGGAGGCCAGTGAGATGGCTCAGCAGGTAAGGGCACTGGCCACCAAGCCTACCTGATGACCTGAGTTCAATCCCTGGGACCAACATGGTGGAAGGGAAGAACTGATTCCCAGAAGTTGTCTTCTGACCTCCACACACATGCCATGAAACACATGGGATGCCCCTCACCACAAATAAATAATTACCTGTAATCTAAAAATATAAGAATAAGCAAATGTGAGAAAGAACTTCTGATCTCTATGGAAACCAAATCTGAGTTTGTCACAGTCCTGAAGTTCCTAGAAATCTGGTGCATTCTGTTCTGTTCTCTCTCTCTCTCTCTCTCTCTCTCTCTCTCTCTCTCTCTCTCACACACACACACACACACACACACACACATGCACCCCCACAGACATATGCACACACACTCATACATACACACACACACATATGCACACCACAGAAGCATAGCTGTACCTGTCAGATTCTCTCCTTTATTCTGCCTGATAAAAGCTTCTTTCCTTTCTCCCTAGCCACAACTTTTGGACAACTAGCATATTTATATTTGAGTGTTTGAGTTCATGCCCTCTCTCTTCACAGAGTGAAGAGCAAATTGTGACTTGTTGGACTTGTAGCACCAATGTCAAGCTTAAGGCTCTAGTAGCTGAGTCTATTTTATCCCATGAAAGAAGTAATACTTTTGTTGGTACTAGACCAGACTATTTCAGCACACAGAGAAGAAGCTATACTTCAGGAAGAAAAGATAAAAAGGGAAAGATTCACAATAATGTTTTGACAAAAAGAAAATTAAAAAGCATTAAGACCCTTGTTAAAGTACAGAAGAATGAAAGGGAAATTGTAAAAGAACAGACAGGGCAAAGATCATGACCATGTGTGTCATGCTTTGAAGAGAGAGGAATCTCTGTCATTGATAACTGAGGCAATTACAAGAAGATTTTTCCTCTCCCTTCTTCATCCTAGCATCTCTTGATGGCTTCTAACTCTGATCTAAATTTTTAGCATATGGTCATATAAACTACTATTTCCTGTTCCAACCCAAACATTCATTTAATTTTCTACCACTCATGAGTCACAAATATATCATCTCTAGTAGTCTATGTTTTTTGTTAAATATTAGATAGCTAAATGTTACTTCACAAACATCTATAATTCATGCTTGCTTTGTAGAAAAGCCTGTAAACAACTTAAAAAAATTAGTGACTGATACACAATTTGCATGAGATGGGGAACATGATGTCACACAAAGCTGCTACGTGAAGCCAACTTGAAAGTCTTAGGCATCACACTGATCAGATTGTTAGACTGTTAATTTGCATATGACAGCAACATCGGCAAATGGCTTTTAGTTATGGGATTCCGTCACACTTCACCTGACACCATTTTAATAAGATTCTGACAGGATCCAGAGAATCAGTTTTGTTCACTGCCACTCTGCTTACCTTTCAAGCATTTAGGTAATTATTAGGTTAGCTACACTAATTATTACCATGATATTTACAAGAAGTCTCAAGGACAGTCTCAAGCAAAAGTGGTCTCTACCTCCAGGAAAGCTCCAGTGTTTTCAGCTGTTTCTGATACCTTTCATTCTCTGAATTTAGTTACTATGTGTAACTAAATTATTTCTCTCAGTATTAATATGGGACTTATTTGTAAAACCATGATACTAATAGAGCAGAGGTAAATAAATGAGTGAAAGACTAGTGTGCTATGTTTTCCTTATGGTCCCACTTTTAATACACTATGACCTGCGAATGGACAGCCCTGGAGAGATGATTAAGATGGGGCTAGAGAGATGGCTCATTGGTTAAGAACATATCCTGGTGCTACAGAGGGATGAAAGTCTGGTTTCCAGAACCCATGCTGGCCAGCTCACAACTACCCCTAGCTTCAGCCTCAGGGAATCTGATACACTCTTTTGGCCACCATAGGCACTTGAACTCATGTGTACACACACACACACACACACACACACACACACACACACACACACACACTTGAAAACAAAAATAAATCATTTTTTAGAAGTAATTAAGAGTTGCACAGACTAGCAAAGATATAACTATAGATAACAGAACATCAAGAATACACACACACACACACACACACACACACACACACACACACACACACACTCAAACCACCTAGGGGGCTTTGTTTTCAAGGACTCACCTCCTTCAACAAGGAGATACTTCCTAATCCTTCTCCAAATTAATTTAATTCCACTCCCTGGTGATTAAGTATTCAAACATATGAGCCTATTGGGTCCATTCTCATTTAAACCACCACAGACTGGAAATCTATGTTTTCTAAATAAACAAAGTGGACTTTTTATGCTTTGACAAAAAAGAGTTCTTTTGGGGCTACATTGGGTTGTTATTGCTAAAAGGAGGGGTCCTTAAAATAAGCTTATATGTTTATCCATGTGATCCTTCCCAAGTCAAAATCATATATAGACTTTGGTTATCAATTTAAACAATTACTTACTTTATACTGATTTACAGACTAATTTAATGGCTTTAAGGATTTAACATTCTCAGTTTCTCTAAACATCTATGGTTCCTAATATCATGACTATCTAATCATGACTAATGATAATCAATGACTAATACCATTATTAGGATTTATAATGGATGTGGTTGTTTTTAATACTTTTATTGTCACAAGTCATAAATAAGAAATGTGGTGAAAATGTTTTTTGAAGAATTTTGTATAACATGTTCTGAAATGAAAATCTGATATGGCCATAATTGGTAACAAATTTGGATCATAAAATCTTATTGCTACATTGATCTGTTGCCTAACACAAGGAAGCAAATTCTAGAACTCTACAAACTTCATCAAGAATCAGTGCATAGCCTGGTTGCCCCAAGGGTTTTTGGCTGGTGAATAAACTTGGCAGATAGAAAAATATTTCTCTAAAATATTGTGGGCTTTAAAAAAACAAATTAAATTAATCAAGGATAATAGATAATTAAAGACAGATAAGCCAGTGAAGAAATGGACCATTATAAAGGAAAACAAATCTTGTACCCTAGGAACTCTGGAAAATAAGAAATGTGATAGTTATTACAGTGTAAACCAAAGAATTTGAGGACTTGAAGGCTGAAATAAACAGCAAAAAGAATCAATCTTCCGTGAATGCTAAATCAATATATATGTATTGATCTCGCCAAAAGCAAGTTCAGAGAGAAAGGATTTAACTTAGCTCATGGTTCCAGGTGACAAACCGCTATAGTAAGGAAGTCAAAGCTGCTGGAGCTTGAGGAAGTTGGTCACATTACATCTCTACTCAGGTACCAACCCATGAAATTGTACGATCCACATTAAGGTGGGTCTTCCCATCTCCATTAACTCAATTAAGAAAATTTCTCATAGGTGCACCCACAGGCCAAACTAACCCAGACAATTCCTCAATAAGACCCTCTTTCTAGGTGACTCTAGGTTGTGTTGACAATGAAAACCAACCGTGGTAATAAAACACTTACATCTACTGTATGTTGATATTTTATGAGGCTTTCTTTCTTTCTTTCTTTCTTTCTTTCTTTCTTTCTTTCTTTCTTTCTTTCTTTCTTTCTTTCTCTCTCTCTCTCTCTCTCTCTCTCTCTCTCTCTCTCTCTCTCTCTCTCTCTTTCTTTAATTTCTACTGTGGGCTAAAGAGATGGTTTAACAGTTAAGACTGCTTGTTGCTCTTCCTGAGAACTTAGTTTTGATTCCCAGTACCCACATCAGACAGCCCATAACTGCCTGTTAACTCCAGTTCCAGAGGATCCAACACTCTCTTTTGCCTTTAATGGACACCCACCCCCACATGTTGCAATGAACTCATATACATAACAAATAAATATTTCATTTTAAAAATTAATTCATAAAATAATTAGTTTACTCATATCACTTTCACATACACATTTAAATCTAGATTCTTCTTATGAGAACAAACATGCAATATTTGTCTTTCTGAGTCTGGCTTGTTTTGTTTAACATGATGACTTCTAGTTTTATACACTCTTTTGCAAATGTCATAATTTTATTCTTTATGACTGAATAAAGCTTCTTTTTTTTTTTTTAAGATTTATTTATTTATCATGTATACAGTGCTCGGCCTGCATATGTCCCTGTAGGCCAGAAGAGGGCACCAGATCTCATTACAGGTGGTTGTGAGCCACCATGTGGTTGCTGGGAATTGAACTCAGGACCTCTGGGAGAGCAGTCGGTGCTCTTAACCACTGAGCCATCTCTCCAGCCCTGAATAAAGCTTCGTTTATAATATATATCTCATTTCTTTCTTTCTTTGTTTCTTTCTTTCTTTCTTTCTTTTTTGGTTTTTCGAGACAGGGTTTCTCTGTGTAGTTTTGGTGCCTTTCCTGGATCTTGCTTTGTAGACCAGGTTGGCCTCAAACTCACAAAGATCCACCTGGCTCTGCCTCCCGAGTACTGGGATTAAAGGTGTGCACCACCACTGCCTGGCTCTCATTTCTATATCTATGTATATGTTGACAGACATCTAGGTTGGTTCCATATCTTGGTTATTATGACAAGTGCTTCAATACATGTAGTTGTGCAAGTAGCTCTGTGGTATTTTACTTAGATTCTTAGAGTAGCTAGGTCATACTATATTTCTATTCTTACTTTTTAGTATGGAGTTTCCATATTGATTTCCAAAGTATAGGCATGATACTTCACATAAAAGAAAAATAATTGATTTGAACATTAATGCAATCCCAACATAATTTCATGAATAATGTCTAAAACATTCTCCAAGTCCAAGTCAGAACTTTGCCATTGTATGAAAAGCTGGCATGGTCTCTGCACCACACTTCCTGCCACCATCCCTTCCGTGGCTTCCTGGCTTGCTCCATTGCTCAGACGACGCTGGCTGCCTCTGACATCTTAACTCAACCCCAGTAACTCTCACTACAGAGCTTTGTACCCACTGCACTTTCCTACTGGAATTTTGACAACACTTTTTGCACAGCGGCCTCTTTTGTTGCCTTCAGTTGTCTGTTCAAGTGTGATTTTATTATGTGATACTTTCAGACATTGATATCCACAATAATATACTTTTCTTCCCCTTCATAAAATGAACTTTATTAGGAGAGAGAAAGAGAGAGAGAGAGAGAGAGAGAGAGAGAGAGAGAGAGAGAGAGAGAAACCATGCAAACAACTGGGCCTATGACTGGGCGATGAGGAGAGCATTATGATGGACAGTGCTCCACAGCAGTGGCAACATCAATAGGCCATGAGGTAGGAGAACATTACAGATATCATTAAGCCATCAGGAAAGTCAGCTTAAGGTAGGAGAGCAGAGGAGATAGCCACTACGGACAGCATGGTGGGGCTAGAGGGGGACTTGAAGAGCAGGAGGCAATCAGAGAGAAAGAGTGCTTGAGGGTATGCAGCCAGAGAGACTGAGAGAGAGACCTGAGAACACAGCCTGCTCTCTACCATTTTGTATCCCCTTTGCCTGTCTTTATTTCTTTATAGCATTTATGGCTCTAACAATACATCATATATTTATTTATGCTTATCTCTCCTTGTTCCATCAGGTCATAAGCTTTGACGCACCATTTTAAACTTGGTGTCTGAACAATGTTTAGAATATTATAGCAGATCTTTCATAAAGATTTTTCAAATGAATAAACGACAAGTGGTGACAGCATGTGTGCCTATTCAGTGGGAGTATTGATTCCTTTAGATGATCATAAAATAGCTATTATAAAGGAAGAACTTTTCTTGCTTAGTCATGAGAACTTCAGAGTGCAAGAATAAGGGTGTGTGTATGTGTGTATGTATGTCTGTGTGTGTGTGTGTATGTGTGTGTGTATGTGTGTGTGTATGTGTGTATGTGTGTGCGATATTTATCTCTAGCATCTGACATTGCTAGTAAGAAAGCAGAACACATCATAAAAGGCAGACAGTTGAAAGCAAATCATCAATAGTTAGAAGAAACAGAGGCACAAATAACTCAAATAACCCAAAAGAACAAGTAATACCAGAATCTTTAGACTCATGTGTAGATACATAGACACACACACACACACACACACACACACACACACACACACACACACACTGCAAATTGTGCCTGTGAGAGTACAGAGCACTTACCTTAAAGAGTAAGGAAACACTTTCTTCTGTTAATGATTATTATAAGTCTTGTGTGTGTGTGTGTATGTGTGTGTGTGTGTGTGCGCGCGTGCGCGCGCACATGTATGTGAGAGAATGAGAGAAAGAGAGGCAGATTTCTGTTTTTTGTTTATATGTTTGTTTTCTTTCGCTTTTTTAAAAAAATTGGTATTTTATTTGAAATAACACATAGGCAGTGTACAAACTAAATGCAAACTGAAAATTTCCTTTTCTCTCTTCCTTGTTCCTCCTTTAATTGCCCTGTGTTTGTAAGTGCTGCATGTTAAAGAACATTTCCAGTATATAACTCCCTGCCAAAAAAAATCCCTCAATCTCAAACTAAAAGATGTTAACCTTCTGTACTTTACAAAACAGTTCTCTGGCCAGGTGTTTACTGGCAAAGGAACTCAGAGCCTTCCCCATCCTAGACAAATGCTCAACCAATGAGCTACATCCTGAGCTCTCATTCCAGGCATTTTTAACAGAAGCATGCAAAGTAGCTAGTGAGACCTAATATTGTGAACCATGCCTAATTTCCTTACAACCTTTGAACTAGGGTAATTTTCACAGAATGTGTCCGATAGACACTAATCACATGAGATGACAACCAGAATGGGGTATTTTTCATATACATATACATATACATATATATATATACACATACAGGGGAGAAAAACCCTAGGTTAACCAAAGTTGAACGATGTTTTATAATAGGAATTCCTAGTATATTTAAGGTGTGCCTCACAAATCTGGGAAACAAAGACTACAGGGAACCCAGGTGCCTACACCAGCCTCTGCAGCTGTGGTACCTGCACACCAAGTGTGCTGCCTTTCAGATTCTCCTTCCGGCATTTGTGAAATGTACAACATTGAGATACTGTGTTTTCGTCTTGTAACCTGCACAAAGGAGTTAAGCGAATGTTGAGCAACCTTATTGTTTTCCTCATCTTCTGTTTTCTTTTGCTTTTCTTTTCTTTCTTCTTTTTTTTTTTGTATTTTAACAGTCTATATTACCATTTAATTTTTTTTTTAAAAGTATAGCTAGCATTTGGTATTCTTGGGTTTTGCAGCCAGCATTGTGACAATCAGATGGAAAATTTGAAAAGAATCATCTATCTGTACTGAACATGTACCTTTATCATCGTCCACAAACAAGCCACTATTGCAGCTACTTATACGCCCTTCACATTGGATTAAGTATGGTAAGCGATCTAGAGGTGACTGGGGGTGTGTGGGAAGACCTGCATTAGTTCACGGCATCAGAATCTGAGCAGGGTACAGATCTTTATAGGGGCCCTAGAACCAAACTTCCATGACTTCTGACACAGCAAGGGCAGTGGGAGTAAAGAGCCTGGGAGGGGGGAGAGTCAAGGACGGTGAAAGAGGGGAGAGGGGTGGGGAAAGGCTGATTGATGAGGAACAAGTGATGTAGGCATGTGAAGCTCTGATGTGTTATTGCAGAGCACAGTGACAACTGGTAACAGCTAATGTACTGCCTATTCCAAAACGCTAGATGTTTCATCTAATGTGAACACTGTGCTGTGTGCATGTGTATCAACACATTACATGGAGCTCACTTTATGTATGTATATACTTTTTTATTTTATTTTTATTTTTTAAATTACACTCATGATATTAATCACATTTGTGGTATTTGTAGATTACATTCACAGTATGTATATATGTATGTAATATTTATATAATGTATATTATGTAATATATATTTAATTTTAAATGCTGAATGTCATTTATTGAAAGAGGGAGGAGGTCTTAAATACAGGCTTACAGCACAATGGGAGAACCCCGGAGGGCAGAAGTTCGCTACTGATGTTTTACAATCTTGCATCTAAGCTGTTAACGCCCATTATTCAGGATACACAGACAAGGAACTTCCCTTAAGCATTCAGGAGGGTGAAACCTGGGAGGGAATTAGCATAGGGAGGATATCAAGGTCAAGGTCCGCAAGCAAGGCAACAGTTACCCAAAACGGGAGCCAGGGACCTACAGGTCCCCCTTTTATTAAAAAATGAGCTTCTGACTTGGGTTGCATGGGACATCAGCAGGTCACCTTACCCATCATAAAGACACCTGCCCAGCCACACAGGTGCTCTGTCTTAGGTTGGTGAGTGCCCCCCAGGCATTACCCGTCTCTGAATACTCATTATCATACAGGCTCAATCGTGTGTGAGCTGCAGAGTTAACTGCTACCAAAGATCTCAAAGTGGCACTGGGCTTGCAATCTGTGTGTTCAACACAGAAAAGACCCACAGAGGTCCTATCTCACCCATAGCCAGTAGGCTAAAGGCAACTGAGCCATTCCCTTCCTTAATGAGCCATACTGTACGTTGGAGTCCTTGTAAGATAGGATCCCCAAAGCAACTGGAACTTGAGTTTATAAATTTATAATTTTCAAAGCCCATCGAGATGTATACAATTACTGAATTAAATTTATCATGCCCAATAGAATGTAAGATTAACTAACTGTGGTAGCTACTTTTGTTGCCAGGGTCTCCACTGTGGTATGTATGTATTTTTTAAAACAAATTTAACTTTTAGAAAGTTTAAAATATAATGATGGAATTTTTTCCCATGAAGAAAATTGTGAGTTCCTACAAAACTCTAGGAAGAGATGAAAATTGACAGGACTTTGCAGTTAATTCAGCCATGTGGCAATCAACATTAGCAATCTTTTGTGTCTCTCTTTTCCTCACTTTTGTTCACTCTTAGGTGATGAAGAGGAGACCTGAGGATGTTGAGGACCTCTCTTACCAATACACGAAGGCCTCCACTAGATTAACATGTCTGGCCTCCAACCTCACCCTGTACTCAGTCTTCCCATGAAGAAGGTGTGTGTCATCTCTTTGGTGAATCATGGGTGTAGATGTAACAGTCTTTTTAAATAGGAAACACAGAGCTGAATGCAGAGTTAAAAGCCCAAGAGGTCAGAGCACTAGCTAAGAGCTGAGACTAAAACCGGCTTCTTACCCTTCGCTTCCACTGCCACCTTTCCCCTGAGAAAGAGGCCTACTTCCTGTGTGTCTGTCGTTTTATTGACTTTCTGTTCTGCCTTCTCATTGGTTGTAAACCCAACCACATGACCTCCTCGTCACTGACTGTTTATACAGACCTCCAGGTTTCTATGGTTGGTATTGAGATTAAAGGCGTGTGTCTCCATGCTGGCTGCATCCTTGAACACACAGAGATCTGCCTGTCATGTGATCAGGATTAAAGGTGTGCGCCACCACCACATGGCTTCTGCTATGGCTTGCTATTAGCTCTGACCCCCAGGCAACTTTATTTATTAACATACAAATAAAAACATTTCAACACAAATAAAATATCACCATATTTCTTCCTTTCTATTTTAATAAAAAGAAAAAAGGAAAAACATTATAACTAATAAAAGAAAACTATATACAAAAAGTACAATAACTATATACAATATGTACAATCAATAAATATCTAAACTGTGGTGGTAATCTAATTGTATTGAAATATTATTTTGATTTGTACTGAAATATTAATTTGATTGTATGTTAATAAATAAAGTTGTCTGGGGGTCAGAGCTATTAGAGCCATAGCAAGAGTGTGGCGGTGGTGGCACACGCCTTTAATCCCATAGATATCTGTGTGTTCAGGGTCAGAGCTATTAGAGCCATAGCAAGAGTGTGGCGGTGGCAGCACACGCCTTTAATCCCATAAGATCTCTGTGCGTTCAGGGATACAGCCAGCATTGGAGACATATGCCTTTAAGACCTAGGGGGCTGTACATTCAGACAGTGACGAGGCAGTCATGTGTTTGGGTTTACAACCAATGAGAAGGCAGAACAACATACTTTAAAAATACGAACCGACAGGAGGTAGGTCTCTTTTCGCGAAGCTGGGACAGCAGGAGGAAGGGTGAGATTTTAGCTCTGAGCTCTGACCTCTCGGCTTTCTCTTTTACATTGTTTCTGTGTTTCTTATTTAATAAGACGGTTGGTTACATCTACATCTGGCGCCCAACGTGACAAGAATCCATTAAAAACTGCTTGGCTTGGCGGCAGGTCCGCTTTCCCGCAAGGGCGGCAGGCGGCCCGCGGCGGCGGCGGCGGCGGCGGCGGCGGCGGCGGCGGCGGCGGCAGCAGCAGCGGCACACGGCGGCCGGCGGCGATCGGCTTGTTAGTCCAAGCTGCTGGCGTCCTAGTCCGGGTAGCAACTTCTAGCCCGGGCCTAGGTCTGTGAGCAGCTTGCCTAAAGCCGGTGCTACAAACAACTCAGACCTGCCCTGCCTGTAAAGCCAACGCACGTGGTCGGAGCTTAAGGAAGCCAGACCCAAGCCTTGACTCGGCACAAGAGGGAACACGTGGCTGCATTTAAGCTTTAGCCGGCTACGCTTTCTTGTGCGTTCTCTCTTTTCTCTCTCTCTCTCTCTCTCTCTCTCTCTCTCTCTCTCTCTCTCTCTCTCTCTGGATTTACACCTGGGACACTAGGTGGCTGCTTTGAAAATCCCCTCGGATTTCTACTGTTCTACGCAGATTTGGTAAGTCATAATATATCAGATATTTTAAAGGAAACTATCTAAAAGAGAATTTTTTTTCCACATTAAAAAACAAATGGGTTTTATGTGTGCATTGGAAGAAAATTGGTTTTTGTTCGAAATTTTAGGCAGTCTGGCAATGGAACAACTATATAATATTAGTATTGGTGGAATTATGCACCTCATCACTATAATAATCCACATTTTAATATTTAAAAAGATAGTCCATTTAAGTGCCAGGATAACAGCGTTAGAAGAACTTGTTAAACCTGTAAAAATTCAGACAGAAGAAATTAACAGTGAAGTTGTTTCAAGTCTGGATCATAAGGTTGCAGAAAGAAAGCCTGTTTTCACACAGTCACCCTTAATTTATCCTGTAACAGTACAGCAGATGCCTGATCAAATGGCTACACAAAATACTTGGGCTCCAATTGAAATGTTGGATTTAAAAAGGTTTAAGGAGGCAATAGTATCTTATGGCATGCATTCCCCATATGTAAAGCAAATGTTAAACACTTGGTCAACATATAATAGGATAGTACCACAGGACTGGCGGGACCTCGCACAAGGTGTTCTGGAACCCAGCCAGAGACTTCAATTTCTGACTTGGTTTAAGGAGGAGGCTAAAAACATAGAAAAACAGTGGAGGGATAAAGGAGTACAAGTTTGCCAGGATCAGCTTATGGGCGAAGGCCAATATGCTTCAGCACAAGCACAATGTTTATATGATGTCCAAACCCTAATTTTATGTCGAACGGCAGCCTTGAATGCATGGGACAAAGTTGAGGAACCAGGAAAAAAATCTGAGTCATTTACAAAGGTGAAGCAAGGCCCAAAAGAGTCTTTTACAGATTTTTTACAAAGACTGGCTTCAGCAGTAAAGAGAACGGTCTCGGATTCAGAAGCTGGTAAGGCAATAATTGAATCTTTGGCCTTTGAGAATGCGAATGCAGCATGCAAAAGAATAATCAGGCCATTAAGGGCAAGATCTGCACCTATGGAAGATTGGATTAGAGAAACAATTAATGTTGAAGCTGATGAGCATGATGATACATGGGTAGGAGAAGTAATTTCAAAAGGTTTGAGGAGTGTTAGATGTTTTGGATGTGGAAAGCAAGGACATTTGAAAAGGGACTGTAGACAGGTCATTTCCAGAAACAATGTTTCTTCAAGGAACAATGGCAACAGAATGCCCCTTCCTTCTGGAGTATGCAGAAGGTGTGGTAAGGGAAAACACTGGACCAACGAATGTAGATCAACAAAGGACAGACAGGGTAATCCTTTGCCTCAGTCTTCGGGAAACTCCCAGAGGGGCCTCAGGCAGGCCCCCAGTGCAAATCCAGTTCAAACCTTTCCGGCAGCCATAGAGGAAATGCCTGCTCTGGAGGGCGATTAAATAACCAAATGCCTATTGGAATAAATCATGCTGGTCAGGATGATGAAACAGAGAGAATAGAAAATTCAGGAGAAAACATAAAGAAAATTTTTTGGCAAACTTCTATTAATGAACAAAGACCAAAATTAACAATAAAAATAAATGGTGTTTTGTTGTCTGGTCTGGTAGACACAGGTGCGGACATTACCATAATTGCACCAGAATTTTGGCATCCAACTTGGCCTCTTCAGGAGGTAAACGTTCAACTGTTAGGAATTGGGACATTATCTCAGGTGAAACAGAGTGCAAGATGGCTCGAATGTATAGGTCCAGAAGGACAGAGAGGAAAATTAAAACCATATGTGGCTAACATAACTATGAACCTGTGGGGTCGAGACTTGTTGCAACAATGGAATACTCAGATTAACATCCCTCCAATCTCAGAAACAAATCATAAACTAGCACATGTTACTGAGAGAAATATTAGAAGATATTGTTCTAATGAGTGGTCACCAGCCATCCATATTATACAAGAACAGGGCACAATAACTGATGATCTTCCAAAGACACCAACAGCTCTACCTTTAAAATGGTTAACAGACAAGCCTGTATGGGTCCAGCAATGGCCTTTAACAACAGAGAAACTCCAGGCTTTAGAAGAGCTGGTAGAAGAACAGTTAAATGCTCAGCATATTGAAGAATCAACCAGCCCTTGGAATTCTCCTGTATTTGTTATTAAAAAGAAATCTGGTAAATGGAGAATGGTAACAGACCTTAGGGCAATTAACAAAGTAATTCAGCCAATGGGTTCTCTACAATCTGGGATGCCTTTGCCTACTCTGTTACCAAAAGGATGGCCTCTCATAGTTATTGATTTAAAAGACTGTTTCTTTTCAATACCCTTACAAGAAAAAGACAGAGAAAGATTTGCTTTTACAGTGCCTACTTATAATAATTCTCAACCGGTTAAAAGATTTCAATGGAGGGTCCTCCCACAGGGAATGTTGAATAGCCCAACTCTGTGCCAATATTTTGTACAACAGCCATTGGAAGTGATACGTAAAAAATTTCCTAAATCTATAATTTATCATTATATGGACGATATTTTACTAGCTGACTCAAATGCAGATACTTTAGAAATAATGTTTGAAGAAGTAAAGAAAATTTTGCCTCGCTGGGGATTACAAATTGCTCCTGAAAAGATACAAAGAGGAGATTCTATTAATTATTTAGGATATAAAATAGAGCTACAAAAAATTAGACCCCAAAAGGTGCAAATTCGGAGAGATAGACTACAGACTCTTAATGACTTTCAAAGATTATTTGGAGATATTTCTCATCTACGAACTATTGTTGGGGTAAAAAATGATGAACTGACTAATTTGTTCAAAACCTTAGAAGGTGACAAGGACTTAAATAGTCCAAGAGAATTATCACCTGAAGCTGAGAAAGAATTAGCATTGGTAGAAAAGAAAGTGCATGAAGGACACGTGAATCGTATTGATCGAAAGCTGGATTGCATTTTGGTTATCTTACCTTCTAGGCGTTCTCCTACTGGAATATTAATGCAGAGGGAAGATATTATATTGGAATGGATATTTTTACCAAATAAACCAAATAAAAAATTAAAAACTTATGTGGAAAAAATCTCTGACTTGATTTACAAAGGAAAATTGAGACTTCGTCAATTAGCAGGCATAGACCCAGCAGAAATTGTCGTACCATTAACTAAGGAGGACATTGAAAAATTATGGACAGAAAGTGAACCTTGGCAAAGAGCTTGCAGTAATTTTTTGGGAGAAATTAACAGCAAATATCCCAAAAGCAATAGAATTGATCTTATAAAGAGAGCTGAATGGATCTTGCCTCGAATTGTACGGCAAAAACCCATATCTGGAGTTCGTACATTTTATACAGATGCCAACAAAGAAGGAAAGGCAGGTTACAAATCAGAAAATTTAAGTAAAGTGGTTCAAAGTCCGTATAATTCAGTGCAAAAATCAGAATTGTATGCTATTCTGTTGGTATTAATGGATTTTTCAGAAC
The DNA here is from genome assembly GCF_049852395.1 of Peromyscus maniculatus bairdii. NCBI lineage: Eukaryota > Metazoa > Chordata > Mammalia > Rodentia > Cricetidae > Peromyscus > Peromyscus maniculatus. The sequence continues at coordinate 59,903,578 of NC_134872.1, read as the reverse complement.
CTCTCAACATAGTAACTGACTCTCAGTATGCTGAAAGAGTGGTGTTACATATTGAGACTGCAGAATTTATCCCTGATGCTTCAGAATTAACTTCACTATTTATTCAATTACAAGATACAATCAGGAAAAGGAATCATCCTTTATATATAACTCACATTCGATCCCATACTGGTCTGCCAGGCCCTCTAGCACAAGGCAATGAAGAGATTGATAAATTATTGATAGGAAATGTGCTGGAGGCCTCAGAATTTCATAAAAAACATCACGTTAATAGTAAAGGTTTAAAAAAGGATTTTTCCATAACCTGGCAACAAGCCAAAGAAATAATAAAGAAATGTCCTACTTGTTCCTTCTACAATCAGACGCCATTACCAGCAGGATGTAACCCAAAGGGTACTCAGAGAAATGAAATCTGGCAGATGGACGTGTTTCACTTTGCAGAATTTGGAAAATTGAAATATGTACACCACACTATCGATACTTATTCAGGATTTCAATGGGCAACTGCTTTGAGTTCTGAAAAAGCTGATTCTGTAATCACTCATTTGCTAGAAGTTATGGCCATCATGGGTATACCTGCACAAATCAAAACTGACAATGCTCCATCATATGTCTCTGTTAAAATGAAACAGTTTTTTGCTTATTACAATATAAAGCATATTACAGGCATACCACATAATCCTACAGGTCAAGCAGTTATAGAAAGATCAAACAGAACTCTAAAGGATATGCTAAATAAACAGAAATGGGTAACAAAAACCCCCAGAAATAGACTGCATAATGCTCTTCTAACTTTGAATTTTCTGAATGCCAATGAGAAAGGAACAACAGCTGCAGAGAGACATTGGATAATAGAAAAAACTACAGAATTAAATCAGCCTATATACTTTAAGGATGTGCTGACCTCAGAATGGAAACCAGGGTATGTATTACATTGGGGACGTGGTTTTGCTTTTGTTTCTACAGGAGAAGATAAGCTGTGGGTACCATCAAAATTGATAAAGGTTCGATTTGAACAAGAGAGACCTCTTAATTAGAGGAGGTGATAGTTCATCAACCAGCATGAACATCCAATTTAAACTAACTTGTATCAATAAAACATGCCTTTTCATTTCATCAGATAATAACTTGCCAAAAAGGAACATCCCCAAAATTAGTCTTGGGGAAAAGTTTTTGTTTTTGTCTTTTAGGAGAATGAAGGTTAAGGAATCTGAAGAACACTGGACAAATGAGACAACTGAAGAAAAGGGACAAATCATCTATCCCAAGAAACAGAGTGAAACGGTGTATGGGTATATATTATCTAAAAAAATTTTATGTCTTCCTAAATGTTTGTTTCTGCTTTTCTCTAAAGATTTAACACTATTGGTCTTCTAACAGTCCCAGTTCAATTAAAATTTAAAGCTGACTTTGGAGTTGGAGAATGGCTCTCTCCTTCTTTAAAATCAAGCATGTTGTTAAAAGGAAAATGCAAACTCCCTGTATCATGCCAGAATAAGAGCCATTTCTGCTATAGTACAGGACAAAAGCAAAATTAATTAAGGGACTATTCTATTACTAATCTCAACTCTTTGATTCTATTCTGATTCTTTAAACTTTTCTCAAAGTATAAATTTTATATCAAAATTTACAAGATTAATATATATATATACATTTTAAACTTTGTTAAGATATGAATGGTCACATAGAGTACTAACTAATTCTAGAAAAAAGGCTAGCTGCATATATATGTTTTTGTGTTCGAGTCTCTTATCAGTTTTCTGCAGGAAATCACGGCCAGGCCTAATATCAACTGAAGTCTCCAGAAAGAAGATGGGGCCCCACAACAACAACAATTCCACGTGGACAATAATAATATCATTAAGCTGACAAACATCATCCACAGATCAGCTTTGAACTACAAGGTGCTCAGAGCAATTTTGAGATGACTAGCTGAGATGATCCAGTCTCAAAGACTACTTGAATAAGGACTTGAGATAAACCCTGAACTTTGGCATTATACACAGACTGGATAGTGAAGGATATAATTACCTCTCCTAGAATTTGACAATTAACCTAAAATTTTTCTTTCAGGATAAAGAAAACTTCGCCCATACCCAGCAGGAAGCAATTTTAAGAATACGACGCCCACATTCCCAAAGAGGTGGTGTGGGGCAGGTGGTTTTTTGGTCTTTTTAATGGGTTCTGGGTCTGGGATAATTTTCAGTATTTAGGGGGGTTGGTTACAAGTTATTGTCAAGGGTTAGGAAAAAGGCTAAGCAAAGGAGATTAGATTTAAGGTTCTTGTTTAAAAAAAAAAAAAAGAAAGAAAGAAAGAAAGAAAGAAAGAAAGAAAGAAAGAAAGAAGGAAAGAAAGAAAAAAAAAGAAAGAAAAGAGAAAGACAATTACTAGTTTTAAATACTTTACATTGGATTGAATTGTTTTATATTGTACACAAATTTGAAACTGATATTGTTAGAAAATGCTATATGTATATTTCTAATTGTATTTATTCCATCCATTTAACAATGTAATGCAAATTTCTGATCCTTGAATGCTATTATTATCAACTATTAGGATATAAAGAAATGAAAGTTAGTAGTTAGACATTACAATAGAACTTGTAGTCATATTAGATATGTTTTAAAAATTGAGCAGAGATGTTTTAGACAGGTCATCTTCAAACCCTTCAGAGATCTACAGAATATGGCATTTAAAATGTTTTAATAACTTAGAAAATTTTTCTTTTTTGAGACATGTCGGCTCCTGGCAGTACCAATCTACTTTAGAGAAAATATGGGCATTGAAGAAACTGCATATGGAGTCAACTTTCATTCTGGCAAAAGTTAGCCACTGGACAACAAAGTATCCTCGAATCAACAGGACAAAATGGACAGACAGATCACGAAACAAGGGACTACTGATTCTTGCCAAAACAAGTGTGGTTATGGCTTTATCAAAAGGCATCTTCTGAGGCCAGGACAATATGGCCCCATCCCTGAAGTGGCCTTCGCATCCGGAAAAGGTACGGTGCCCTTTTCTTCGAAGGCAGCTTAACAGGCAGAGGGCCGATGGATTCTGTTGTACAATGGAACAGCAGCTGAAAGCTCATGCCTCTCAAAAGTAGACTGGCATTTAATAGAGGGATGTGGAGAAGAAGGGGATGCTGAGATGAAGCCATATATACACAGCCAAGAAAAATGGACAGCTGAATTAAAAAACTGTCAACAATTTCCAGAATTTAAAATCCTGAATCATGACAGGACACTAGTGGAATTCAGGTGTTTCTGGTACGTGGACTGCTCTCACCCAATGTGAGGTTGAACTGTTGACCTTGTGTACATCCTACTTCACAAATGAGTCTGTCAGATACACTAAGCCTATAGGCTGAAGATGATGCCCCAACACTGCGGAGAAACCTCAGGTGACTGCCCAGGCAGCTGGCTGTTTCTGTCAACTCACAAAATTTTTTTGGAAGTTGCTTGCATGCACTTCCTGTTTTTATTTTTGTTAGCTACTATTATTCCCTTCTTGGGTCTCTGAGGGAGTTGAAGATTAGTTAGTTATGGTTGAAGATTAGTTAGTTATAGTTGAAAATTAATTAGGATAGAAAGTACATTAGATACATCTTGGATTTACCAAAATAGGATAGATAATGGAATTATTTTCTCTGATTTGTCAAATACCTGTTTAGGTATTTATTACTTGTATATATTGTATATAGTTATTGTACTTTTGTATATAGTTTTTCTTTTGTTAGTCATAACCTTTTGCTTTTTTTCTTTTTATTAAAATAGAAAAGGGGAAATGTGGTGGTAATCTAATTGTATTGAAATATTATTTTGATTTGTACTGAAATATTAATTTGATTGTATGTTAATAAATAAAGTTGTCTGGGGGTCAGAGCTATTAGAGCCATAGCAAGAGTGTGGCGGTGGTGGCACACGCCTTTAATCCCATAGATATCTGTGTGTTCAGGGTCAGAGCTATTAGAGCCATAGCAAGAGTGTGGCGGTGGCAGCACACGCCTTTAATCCCATAAGATCTCTGTGCGTTCAGGGATACAGCCAGCATTGGAGACATATGCCTTTAAGACCTAGGGGGCTGTACATTCAGACAGTGACGAGGCAGTCATGTGTTTGGGTTTACAACCAATGAGAAGGCAGAACAACATACTTTAAAAATACGAACCGACAGGAGGTAGGTCTCTTTTCGCGAAGCTGGGACAGCAGGAGGAAGGGTGAGATTTTAGCTCTGAGCTCTGACCTCTCGGCTTTCTCTTTTACATTGTTTCTGTGTTTCTTATTTAATAAGACGGTTGGTTACATCTACACTAAACAATGTCTAGTCCATTTGCATTTGACATATTCAGAGAAAATAATTCCATTATCTATCTTATTTTGGTAGGTCTAAAATGTACCTGATTCATTTTCTATCCTAACTTACATTACTAACAGAACTATCTTATAATGTCTTTCAAATTTATACACTTACTCTTCAGTGAGTTTCTTTTCTGAAATTCTTAACAAGAAAAAGTATAACTATCTAAACTTTAACTATAACTGTCTAATCTTCGACTATAACTATAACTAATCTTCAACTCCCTCAGAGACCCAAAAAGGAAATAATATTACCTAAAATAATTTAAAAAAGAAAGTGCATGCAAGCGGCTTCCAAAAAAAATGTGAGTTGACAGAAACAGCCAGCTGCCTGGACAGTCACCGAGGTTTCTCCACAGCACTGAGGCATCATCTTCAGCTTATAGGCTTAGCGTATCTGACAGACTCATTTGTGAAGTAGGATGTACACAAGGTCAAGAGTTCAACCTCACATTGTTGAGAGTAGTCAATGTACCAGAAACACCTGGATTCCACTAGTGTCCTTTCATGATTCAGGATTTTAAATTCTGGAAATTGTTGATTTTTTTTTTTTTTTTTTTTTTTTTTTTTTTTTTTTTTTAGAATTTAGTTGTCCATTCTTCTTGGCTTGTGTGTGTGACTTCATTTTGGCATCCTGTTCTTTTCCTCATCCCTTTCTTCTCAGCTTGTGAATGGCTTCATCTCTTTTATTAAATGATAGTCTACCACTGAGAGGTTAGACTCCGTCAGCTTAGTTACTCTTTCAAGAATAACTATTTCAGCTGCTATTCCACTGCACACCAGAAGCCATCAGTCTACTGCCTGTGCAGCTGCCTTCAAAGAAAAGGGCACTGTACCTTTTCTGGATTGCAAAGGCCACTTCAGGGATGGTGCCATATTGTCCTGGCCTCAGAAGATGCCTTTTGTTAAAGTCACAACCACACTTGTCTTGGCAAGAATTGGTAGTCCTTTGTTTCATGTCTTGTCTGTCCAATTTTGTCCTGTTTGTCAACAGTCAATTCGAGGATACTTTGTTGTCCATTAGCTAACTTTTGCCACAATGAAAGTTTCAGACATGAAGGCTGATAATCTCTTGAAATACCTTAGTAGAGGGATCAAATTTTTCTTCCTCTCTTGCTATTCCCCAGTATGAGGTAAAGATCTAGATCATTGGATTTGCTCTGTAGCCACATGTTTCCATAATAGCCAATCCCAACTTCCTTAGAAAAATTATACATTTCCTCTAATGAATGGGAAATATTATTCTACACAGCTGAAAAAAATAGTTTTGTGAAGAGTTTTAGGTATACAGAATATAATAGTTCTTTTTCCTGTTGCTATTATAAAACACTTTTGCAAAATCATTCTAAAGCGAAGGGCATCAGTCTTCCAGAGGATCCAAGTTCAGTTCCAAGCATCCACATTGGACAGCTCACAACCACCTATAGTTTTAGTGTCAGGGAGTTCAACACTTTCTTTGGTCCACACATGACAGACACAGAGATGCATGCATATACACACACAAATAAAAATATGTCTAAAAACATAATTAAGGGACAAAGTTCTTATTTTCATCCACAGTTAAAGGAATATTCAGTCATGACAGCAAGAGTTTGAAGCAAGTGGTCACATCAAGATCCAGAGTCCAGGACTCCAACCCGAGAATGATGCCATTGACAGTAGGTGAGTTTTCTCATCTCAGTTAACACAATTAAGGGAATCCAACACAGGAATGCCCACAGGCCCATCTCCCAGTTGATTCTAGATTCTATCAAGTTGACAGCACTCAATATCACCCAGGAAAAAAATCACAATAATGCAGAAAGCCCATAAACATCATGTCTAGTTGCCCCTATTGTTAACTTGTTACTAGAGTAGGGTGTACCTGCTGCAATTGGTGTATGAACAATGGTCGAACTATTACCCATAGCCTATTCACTACTCAGACACTTAGGTTTTACCTGACGTCATTTTTCTCCCCCATAGCATACCATGTTACATTATGCCATTTGCAATTCCTCTTGGCTGTGACAGTTTTCAGATTTCCCCTGCTTTTGATGACCCTGGGAGTTTTGAGCAATTCTGCCATTCTATTTGTATTTGCTGATATTTTTGTCATGAGTAGAGTGAGGTAAGTGTTTGGGAGATGAAAAATGAAGAAGTGAATGACATAAAAAAATACATACTATGCACACAGCTTTTTATTATTGTTTGGTTTTCTTCTTTTGAGAAGGTCTCATTCCATAGCCCAAATTAGCCATAAATTCACTATGCATCCCAGTCTTCCTGGTGTATTCTTCAGGATGCTAGCTAGAATTACAGGTGTGTACCGTGCTTGGACCCTTAATATGATTTTTCATGATTGATGTTAATCTGGAGGAAGCGTTTTCCAAATTTCTCCACCAAGAAGCTGTTCTTTGTCTCTTCTTCCAATCAAATATCAATGGAAAGTAGTTACTAGGTGTAGTGCACAAAAGTGATGCCCCTCCCAGAAGAACTATGCATAAGCTGATCAATTTTAACCCTAAACTTTCATGCCTGTGTATTACTAAACAACATTTTACAGAGGGATTATGCTGTTCTGTTAATAAAGATATTTATGGATTTAGAAAGTATCTGCCATAATATTATGCTTTGAGAAAAAGTATTTCTCAAAGCACCAAGTGAAGAAAACCAGTTTGGTACTTTGTGAGAAATGCTTTGTGATCCTAGCCTCAAATTTGATGTTGTGCATTTCAAAAATTTGCTTTCAGTCAGGTCATAATGGAGCATAATAAACATAAAATGTATTTTTAAATAGCAAATAGTGACTAGGATACATTTGACAAAATTATTGAGATACACGTCAAATTGGCTATACAGCATAGAGATAAATTTCCACAAAATGGTGTAGTTTTCCAGAATAATGTAGCAGAAGTAGACACCATGGGCAGATTGTTCAAATATTCACCCTGTGATCTCACTGCTGCTTTTAAAAAATGGCATGATCTTCAGTCAGCCTTCTTTGGTGAGTCCCTACAAGCTCTGAGGACAGCAAGATTCTCCAAGACATCTGTGAGTTAGGCAATAAAATGACTGAGGTGGTGGAAACATACGCCCAATTTTATCCAAAGGACTTTTGCACAAGCTGCCTAAGTTAATTCATCTAACCTCTATTTGGAATAAAATAATATTTTTTCTTCACTTCTTTAATTCCTAACTGGAGCTTTGCATCTCCTGCTACTATCTGAACAAGAGGTTCCTGGAGGATATTTCTAGCTGTCACATGAGAGAATGGTTATAAATGGTACAGAGACAGTGGTTTTCATAGTTAAATAATCCTGGAGTTCATGGGCGTTAGTGACCGTGATATTTATTTCCACTTTATTATTAATTATTCATGAAATGAAATATAGCTGGAACCCAAAACATCCTAACAGAGTTCCAGATAACTTATTTTCCCCTTCTTCCACGTGGAAAGGGTCTGATTCTGTCTGGTGTGCAGCCTTGTTTAGAATGATTCCAAGGTAAACGATTCCAAGGTTATGAAGTTAGCATTAGCCCTGCACTGCTGTACCCGTGGTGGTCTTGTCTAAGGTTTATTCTTCCCCATTTCTGACTGTGATTTTTAAAAACTCACTGAGAGTAAAAAGCTGGGGGGCATAAAACCCACATGAGGACGAGACATTGCATATCACTTGTGTGGATCTGGATCAGCACCCTGCTCTGTTATGACCATTTGTGAGAACAAAAGGTGCTGGTTTTGAGTCCTCAAAAGGCTAAGAATGGCAGGACAGAAAGATGAAAAGAATTTTGTTTACTATAATTTCACTAAGAAATTAAATTAAGAAATCCTAAGGCTGCAGCTAGAGATACAAGCAGTTATGAGCTACTTGATGTGGGTATTGGTAGCAGAATGCTAGTCCTCTGAAAAAGCAATAAGTGCTCTTAACCACCAAGCCAACTCGACTCTCTAGCCCCAGTTTGGGCCTTTCTTTATTTTGGGTGTGTGTGGTAAATATAATTTCTTTTCTTGATTGTGTTGTTTTGTTTTATTGTGTGAGACAGGGTCTCATGAATTCAGGTTGGCCTTGAACTCCAGATTCTTCTGCCCTACTTCCTAAACACTGATCACAGACATGTACCACTAAGTCCAGCTTTTACTTGGTTTTTCCATGTGTGCTGGCTGACTTGAGAACTTAATCTGTGTAAACAGGCAATTCTACTAAATATGTTTTTGAAAATGAAATTTAGTAATTTCTTCCTTTTCTAGTTATATGTGGGGGTATTGTCATAAGCTATGTTTTTTTTTTTGTTGTTTTTTTTTGTTTTTCATGGAATTCTGTACTGCTCCACAATTGTGGGCTTCATTTTGTCTCTGGTCTTAACCTTTAGTTATAGTGTGTGCTGGGAAAATACTTGACTCAAGTAAGATCACTTTTAGAGACTTAAAGGATTTGTGTGTTTGAGGTGTGACTCAGTTGCATTATTAGTTCTTAATCTGAGAAGTGATGCAAATTAAATTCTAGCAACCCTGGTGTTATGGTTTCCATATGCTATGTCCCCTCAAAGGCTCCTATGTTCAAGGCTTGGCCTCCAGTACAACTGTGTTTAGCAATAGAGCTTTTGATAAGTGACTGGACCTTGGAGTTGCTGACTTTTATTGTTCGTTTTATTATTGATGATCCATTGGGAGGAGAAGGAATCTTGAGAAGTGAATACTAGCTGATAGATGGGGTGCCATACCTCCTGTTGGAGCTGTATCTTGCCTCTAAACTACTCATTCATATTCTCTCCCCCTCCCCCCAGCACCCATGAGTTAGGCAGCTTGCTTCTTCATGCCCTCTCCGTCCAGCTGTTCTGTCTTATCATAGACCCAGAGAGGTGGGGTCATGTGACCATGACCTAAGCCTTCCTAACTCATGACCTCATATAAATGATCCTGAGTTATCTCAGGTATTTATCACAGCTGTTGACACTGCCATCCACAGCCTGTTGGGAGCCTTGTGCATACCAAATAAAGCAAGTTGCAGGAGTAGAGAACAGTTAAGGAAAACCAAGCAGAAATAAGAGGCCCTGTCCTTCTGGAGAGATAGAAAGTAATTTTCTCTTTTAATTATTTGGCTTCTGGATTCATTTGCTTCTGATGGCTGACCTTTGGTTCCATGGGATATGTTTGCATTTGGTAATGTTTAACCCCTTTGTTGGAAGAAACTGAAAAGGTTTATATTACTTGAAACCTTTGACTACTTGATAAACATAATTGTGAATAGAATTAGATTCAGTAGAATTTGATTTTTTTTCGGTAGTATTACAGCAATGAAAAATGTAAATAGTACTAATTTCCATCTGCATTGAACTCAAACTACTCAGTGACTTGTGTAATCTATTTTATTAGCATGTGATTGTTAAGAGCAGAAATTTTACTTACTCATTTCTTGAAATCTACTAAATCATGAAGCATTATACTTCATCTATGATATGAATTTAAAATATTTGTCTTGAGGAACATAGCTGGAAGGAAGAGATAAGATTTTTACAATCCAAAATAACTGTTTATTTCAAATATCTTAGGAATACCCGGAAACCACTGAATAAAGACATATTAAAATAAAAAATCACTTTGTTTATTTAACAGAATTAAATCCCTTTTTAACAATAATCAACACTTACTGAGGAATGCTTCAGAATCACAATGGGTTCCATTATAAGCTTCCTGCATATTGCTGAAGATTAAGTAGTTCTTTTTAAAACAAACCTGTTTCTTTCTAATTAACTTGAAGGCAATAAATTTGAAATGGGATTTTATTGACAATGATCCTAGAGCTTTTATCAAGAGGATGCATTGCTGTAGGGGTGAAGTGATGCTGTTCTGAGCATCCTTCTCTAAGCAGTAGACAGGCTGGGTTACCCTCTTTGAATAGTAAGAGTCAAAGGAGCCCCATAAATATTGTGACCAGTATTCCATGGCTGTCATGTTCCCGTAGGCTTGAAAATGCTCTAGTCCTACTGATTCTCAATCGCAGGCCCCACTGTAGTCAGAAGTTTCTCAGGTCCTTTCCGGTCCCTCCAGGCCCAGACAAATCTCTCTCAAATGCAGTCCCACAGCTGCTGGAACCCAAGTAAACACACAGAGGCTTATATTATTTACAAACTGTATGTATGGTCTATGGCAGGCCTCTTGCTAACTAGCTCTTATATCTTAAATTAACCCTATTTTATTAATCTATGTTTTGTCACATGTTGCATGGCTTACTGGTCTGTTGGCATGTTGTTCCTCCTTGGGCAGCAAGCTGGCATTTCTCTCTGGACTCTGCCTTTCTCTTTCCTGTCTCTCTCCTTGGATTTCCCACCTTGCATAGACCAAAGCAGCTTATTTATTAACCAATGGGAACAACATATATTCACAGCATACAGAAAGATTCCCCCAAATCAAAAAGGAAAAATTTAGCTTTAATATAGTAAAATTATATATAACAGTTATCAAGAGAGAATTACAGTTACAATAGCTAGTCTTTTTGTATTTAGCAAAATTAAAGACAATATTTTATCATCTATTCTATATTTGTGAGTGTAAAGTTTTAAATATTTTACATTGGATTTGAATTTTGTATATTGTATACAAATTATGAACATTGATACAAATTTGAGATTGATTTTGTTAGAATATACTGTACATATATTTCCAGTCTTATTCAAGGTATTGTATCTATACAGTTCACTTAAGAATATAATACAACTTACTAATTCTTGAAAGTTATTATTACCAACTAATTGGGATATAAGAAATATAAGTTAGTAGTTAGTCATTACAGTCGAACTTGTAGTCATATTAGGTATGTTTTCAGGGTCAAGCAGAAATATATTTTAGATAGACAAGTCATCTTCAAACACTTCAGAGATCTGCAGAATATGGCATTTAAGATGTTTTAATAACATAGATTTTTTTCTTTTTTTTTATGACTATGAGACATGTCTGTTCCTGGCAACACCAATCTACTTCAGAGGAGATGATGGGCACTGAAGAAACTCCATATGGAGTTTACTTTCACTGTGGCAAAAGTTAGCCACTGGGCAAGAAAGTGCCCTCACATTGACTGCTGACAATATGCTGTCCAAAATGGACAAGCAGGATACAAAAGAAAGGATTGTTGATCTTTGCCAAGACAAGGTAGGAAGGCTCTTTAGAAAATCCTGCTTCACAGATGAGTCTGTCAGATATGCTAAGCCTGTGGGCTGAAGAATGGATGCCCCAACATTGCAGAGGAACCTTGGGTGACTGTCTAGGCAGCTGGCTGTTTCTATCATAACTCACATTTTTGGGGATTCGCTTATTTGCACTTCCTCCTTACCAGGTAATATTATTTCCTTCTCAGGTCTCTGAGGGAGTTGAAGATTAGACAGTTACAGTTTTCCTTGTTAAGAAATTCAGAAAAGAAAGTCACTAAGAGGTGTAAAGTGTGTAAGTTTGAGAGACATCAAAAGATAGTTTTCAGTTGGTAATACAAGTCAGGATAGAAAGTGAATTAGGTACATTTTGGACTCAACAAAATAGGATAGATAATTAAATATTTTCACTGAATTTGTCAAATGCAAATGGACTATACATTGTTGATGTATTTATTGCCTGTATATATTGTATATAGTTATTGTACTTATTGTATATAGTTTTTCTTACATTAGTTAAAACTTTTTCTTATTTTAGACAAAAAAGGGAAATGTGATGATATTTTATTTGTGCACCCCAAAAAAGCTTATCTGAGTATCAGAAGAAATAGCTAGCCACTATAGTAAACATAGAGGTCAGGCAGTGGTAGCATATGCCCTTAATGATAGCATTTGGGAGGCAGAGATTCACCTGGATCTCTCTGAGTTCAAGGCCACACTGGGAACAGAGCAAGGTGTGGTGGCACACACCTTTAATTCCCAGCACTAGTTAACTATAGAGGTACACACAGACAGGAGGTGATAGAGCTGGGCAGAGAGAGGAAGTAAGAGGGCAGGGACAGAAAAGCATATAGGTGTGGGTATACAGGAGGTAGGTCTCTCCAGAGACTGAGTAGTTGGTAAGGCCAGGTTGGCTGTGGCTTGTTCTGTTCCTCTGATCTCTCAGTTTTCACCCCAATATCTGGCTCCAGGTTTTTTATTAATAAGACCTTTTAGCAATTCGTCTTACACTCCACCTCACTTTAAATGTAAACGAGTCTTTCCAGACCACAGAGAAAGTGGAAATGGGAACAGGAAATGAAAATGATGGAACCTAGCCCTAGCCTGTGTCTAGCAGAGACCAGATTCTCCCAGTCTTCTTTGAGGTAGGAGCCTAATTTCCTACAGCAGGTTGTAGTTAGAAACAAAGCTACCTTTTGTCCAAAAAAGGGAGCGAGTTGGCTCTTCCTTTACATAATTCTAAATACAAATAAATATCTTCAATTACCAGTCTTCCACTCTCCATCCCCATCTCTAGCTCTTAAAACTTCTCACCATCAGGCCTTCAGCACCAGATTGACATTTCTGAGACATCAAACCTTTGGTATTCAAGATTATGGATTCCTGGTCTCTCCAGCATGAGACAGCCATTGTTTGACTACCCAGATCACATTCTATAAGCTGAGCCAATAAATTTCCTTTTAATACAAGGGAAAAAAAGAAAAGCAAAAGAGAGAAAGAAAGGAAAGAAAATCCCAAGCCTGCTTTCTATTGCAGAACTGAGTTCAAAGTGCAGTTTAGGCTCTCCTACAGTAAAAATATCAAAATATCAATGGAAGCTTCCCCACATGTCTTCCTCAGTCTCGTGAGTTTGCTTTCACAGTTTCTGTAAAAGAAAAAGTTTTTTTTTTTTTTTCTCAGCATTGTTTATAAACTGCTATTGGGAAATTATCTTTGTTAAATGTTTTCCATTTTAAGGTATTTGACAGTTTTACATTTACATAATTTATTTCAACATGATACTAGAGGAAGGGTATGTGAGCAAGCTTTATACCAAAGCCAGGAAATCCCTTCTCAGATAGCCTTTGCCCTGCTGGATCGGGGTGCCTTCAATTCCCAGTTGGAGCTGGACCTCTAGAGACTCTGTTATCATTTATTTCCAAGACTTAGGTTGCACTTAAAATGACACTTCTGTAACCAGCAAGAGTTGTCCTGTTAGAACTTGCCACTCCATGCCTTCTAAGGTGTTCCTCCTGATAAAGTACACCTCTCAAATCTCCATTTTTTAATGAGCTCACTAACAGACATGTCCATTCATGTTAATTATTTTTTCCCATTTTGTTCGGAGCATTTTTTAAGGGAGTAAGAGAATATTGGGAAATTATAAAAACACTTAGGGAACTGTCTGTGGGTAAGGGACTAAGGTATTTTTCTTACTAAGAAATTAGAGTGTCCTCTTTTGTGGACTCTGAGAACTTAAAAATGGACTCAGGGAGCCAGAAAGGTGTCTCAGCCTCTAAGAGTGCTCTCTCCTCTTCCAGGGGACCTAAGTTTGGTTCAAGGCACCCACACTTGGCAGTTCACAATCACCCTGAAACTCCAGCTCTAAGGGGTCTGATGCCTCTTCTGGCCTCCATGGGAACTCCACATATGTGCCATATACTCATACACATTCTCTCTCTCTCTCTCTCTCTCTCTCTCTCTCACTCATGTGTGTGCGCGCGCATGCGCGCGCACACACACATTTTTTTTTTATCTTAGAAATGAGCTTAGAAGGAAGCTCAAGAATCATGTTATTTGAGCTTAAGAGAATAACAGCAGGGCAGATCAGCTGTAAGCCTTGGCAGCTCCTGAGAGAGGGAAATGGAGAAGGGGAAAAAGTTATACCTTTAAAGTTAGGTGTGGAGTTTACTTTATTACACAGCTGTACAAGTAGAGGATGTTGGCTTTAGACAATCAAGGACAAACACACTTAGGATTTTGGAATACACACACACACACACACACACATATTGAGAGAGAGAGAGAAAATCAGAAGAGAATCAGAACTTGGAAAAGCAGGCAGGCTGAGCATTGAGATATCTCTGTAAGATATTGCAGCATGAGGGCTGGCCAATAGGGCTAATAGATGTATTATCTCACTAAGGGGATATTTGTGAGCCACCATGTGGGAGCTGGGAATAGAAATTGGGTGCTCTGGAAGAACAGCTAGTGCTCTTAACTGCTGAGCTATCTCTCCAGCCTGACAGGTCATCTTTTAAGTGATTAAAACTACCTCTCTCTCATTATGCATTAAATTTCTCATGGAGTAGCAATTAGCCCAAATAAAATTGATGATAAATAGAAAGAATTTCAATCCAATTATTTGGCAAATACTATTTAAATAAAATTTACAACAATTCTTCAGTAAATTATAAATATACTCAAAAAGTGAGGTATACCCAACATTTAGGAATGTCTAATGAATTAATTGGTTCAACTTAACTTTGTTCTTAAGTGCAGCATTAGCTACAAACTGAAGCAACCAGTGTTAACAGACAGCAACCTTATATGCTAATAATGTTTGAGCATCTTATGATCCTATGTGGCTTTCCTTTTTAGAAACTTTCTTTTCTTGTGGTGATATTGTGTTCCCCAAAATATTGTGCACCCTAATAAACTTATCTGGAGTCAGAGAACAGAACAGCCACTAGATATAGAGGCCAGAAAATGGTGGCAAATATACCTTTAATCCTAGTATTCCAGAGGCAGAGATTCGCCTGGAACTCTGTGAGTTCAAAGCCACACTGGAAACAGCCAGGCATGGTGAAACACACCTTTAATCCCAGGAAGTGATGGCAGGAAGCAGAAAGGTATATAAGGCATAAGGAACAGGAACTAGAGTTCAGTTAAGCTTTTAGGCTTTTGAGCAACAAACAGTTCAGCTGAGACCCATTCTGGATGAGGACTCAGAGGCTTCCAGTCTGAGGAAACAGGATCAGCTGAGGAACTGACAAGGTGAGGTGGCTGTGGTTTGTTCTGCTTCTTTCGTTTTTCAGCATTTACCCCAATACCTCACTCCGGGTTTGTTTTTATTAATAAAACCTGTTAAAATTCATGCTACATCTTCTAAAAAGAAGATTTATTAATTTTTAGCTTATGTGCATGAGTGTTTTTTGTCTGCATGTATATCAGTACACTATGTGCATGCTGGTGTCCACAGAGGCCAGAAAAGGGGATCAGATCTCCTGGAACTGGAGTTACAGATGGTTGTGAACCACTGTGTAGGCACTAAAAACTGAATCTAAGTTCTCTGCAAGAACAGCAAGTGCTCTTAACCACTGTGCTGTCTCTCCAACTACTAAAAACGTTTATTTCAAAGTTCTTAATTTTCTTGGCCACTTCTGGGGTCGTAAGAGCAGCTCAAGATGGAACTTCTTCCCCAGTTCCCCTAATGAGTTAAGGAGAAAAAGGCTCAGAGGGAAGTTGAGATGGGCAAGTGTAGAGATAGCTTAGTAAGCTGCATGGTATTATGGCACTGTTCAGCTTGAGCTACACACACACACACACACACACACACACACACACACACACACACACACGCATGCACGCATGCATGCACATGTACACGCACAACTACACCTTTCCCAACAAGGCACTTAGCAAGCTGAGAACTAACCCAACTACATATGTGGTGATATTGTGTTCCCCAATATAGTGTACCCTAATAAACTTGTCTGGGTCAGAGAACAGAACAGCCACAACATTAAACATAGAGGTTAGGCAATGGTAGCACACACACCTTTAATCCTAGCATTCTGGAGGCAGAGATCCATCCGGATCTCGGTAAGTTCAAAGCCACACTGGAAACAGCCAGGCATGGTGATTCACACCTTTAATCCCAGGAAGTGATGGCAGAAAGCAGAAAGGTACATAAGGCATGAAAACCAGGAACTAGAACTGTTTAAGCTTTTAGGCTTTAGAGCAGCAGTTCAGCTGAGATCCATTTGGATGAGGACTCAGAAGCTTCTAGTCTGAGGAAACAGGATCAGCCGAGGAATTGGCAAGGTGAGGTGGTTGTGGCTTATTCTGCTTCTCTGATCTTCCAACATTCACCCCAATACCCAGCTCCAGGTTTTATTTTATTAACAAGACCTTTTAAGATTCATGCTACATACATGAGCTTCATGAGCACCCCTCTCCTAGCAAAGGCACTCTGATCACATTGACCACAGCTCCCTAGTAACCCTTAGTAACTCCCTTTTCTGTGGCCAAGTGCATCCTAAGACATATCTATGAACTGGGAGAAATGGGTGAATCTAGCTTAAACTGAATGAACAATAGGGAAATTGTGTCTTCTTCTTGAACTTTAGGGAAAAATTCCCTATTTACCCATGTTATGCCTATGCATGACTGGACATGCATATAATTAAAACCAGATGCATCATGGTACAGTACGTGCACAGAGAATCGAAACAGCAAAACACTCATAACTCACTACTTAGTAACCAACTCCTCCCCTTCTTGGACCCCCCAAGAGCCCCAAACAGTAACAGGAGCTCTTGAGTAAAGCTTGCTAAGAGCCTACAGCTCTTTGGCTGTGTTGTCTCACCTGTGCTTTCATATTACTTCTGAGCGATAGCCTTGCTGCTTTGTGATTTGTGTGGGCTTCTTCCATTCTTGGAATTAGATGCTCAGGACCTAGAAACAGCCGGTCCAGACAGAGACCGCCTGAAACCCGTCTAAGTGAATCAAAGATCCCCTTCTAGCTCCGTTTTTTTTTTTTTGTTAAGATATGTAGTTACTTACATTCATCTAATTTGTGTCTTTTGTCAGCATGGAAGGGACAAATAAAGCTCCATCCTGCCACCCTCAGAAGGCTAAGAACGTGCCCTAAGATTTCAGAAGTCAAAGCAAGCTTTTTGGCTTCTACACTGAAAAAAGAATTTCAGAAGGAATCAGTTTATGAATTAGAATTGAGGATTTTTATTAAAGATGGTTTAATATAAGCTTAGGCATTGGGGTTAAGAGAAAGAGAGATGCTCAGAGGAAAGGGAAGATATGCCCAAGGGTGTGATAGTGGGGTTCTCATTGGAAGAGTTGGAGAAAGGAAGATGTACTCAACTGTTTTGAGTGCTCCTCACTGGAACAACTAATCATTGTAGAATCAGCCACAGTCAGGCCATTTGGTTGGCTCTCAGGTTATATCTTGAAAGACTGTCAAGAAACCCGGTTCTTTTTCCTTCAGTTTCATAACTGATATAGGTGAGGTGGATCTGGAGAAGCTGTGGATGGAATTCAAATGTGATAAAATAAAACCAGGAGCCACTCAAGCTTCCCAGGGTGTTTAGTGCATGTCCTTTCCTTATAAACCAGAGTTTAAACGAGATTCTTAGCGCCCTGAAGGTTTACAGCTGGAAATGGAGAGTGGTCTTCATCATCAATTTTATTTGGTCTAACTGATGCTCCCTGAGAGATTTTATGCATCATAAGATGATAAAGATGACCTGTCAGGCTGAAGAGCTAGTTCAGCAGTTAAGAGCACTGGCTATTGTTCCAGAGGACCCAGCTTCAATTCTAATAACCACATGGTGGCTCACAACAGTCTGTTATTACAGTCCCAGAGGGATCACCTTCTCTGGCCTCTGTGGACACTGCATGCATGTGGTGCAGACATTCCTGCTGACAAAATATTCATACACATAAAAATAAATATAAAGAAAAAGATTTAAAATTAAAAAAATTGGTGGCATATCTACTGGGTCTGGCCTAAGAGAGAGAGAGAGAGTGGTTAAGCAATGAGTAAGCCTTGAGCTGTGTTTGTAACAGGAACAATTTGCCCACAAGTCCTCTGGGAGGGGGACCATTGAACCAGTGACAATGAGAGAAATTAACTAAATTCTAGCAGAGTAGCCTGGCAGAAGAGAAGTGGATTTTGCTGTGTGTGTTTTTTTAGACCTTTCCCCTTGAAAGCTTCAGTAAAAGATGCTGAAAAAAATCTTTAGGATACATTAGGCCTGAGTAGTTGTAGGATACCCACCATCCAGCCTAGCACCACTAGGTTGGGGCTGGTAGAGGCCACAGCAGATGCCTGGGATCTGGGCCACCACCTGGGGCCATGTTGGAGTCCAGGGATCTTGCTGCCACTGGGACCATGGTGACATCTGGGCCCTGGCTGCTGCCAAGGACCATGTCTGGGTCTATGGCCCTCATGCTGCCAGATTCTGTGTTGATGTCCATGGCTCCTGTTATTATCGAAGGCCATGAGGATGCCTGTGGGAGAGAGAACTATCACCACTGGTCATATTGGAGTCCAGGGACCATACTGCTGCAGAGCCTATAAAGATCTGAGTGGCCTGTGGTGCTACCCAGGGCCATGGTAACATTGGGCCCAAGCTACTGCTGAGGCCTATGTCTGGGTCCATGACCTTGCTTCAGCTGAGGTCTGTGTCGTTGTCCATTGCCCATGCAAACCATGAGTGTTGAAGTCTGAGGGCCATGTTGAGGCAGCTCTGTCCCTCACCGTCCCTAGGAGAGCTGGCCCCAGTGACCCCAAGATGGGAGATATCCTTTAGTGTTTTAAAAAAAAATCAAAAAAATATTTTATTTCAGTGCTCCTATATTAATTTATACAGTTTGTATTTTATACTTTCTAAATAGTATATACTCTCTTGATATAACTCATAACACATATATCTTTCTTTCTTTCTTTTTTTTTTGGTTTTTCGAGACAGAGTTTCTCTGTGTAGCTTTGCGCCTTTCCTGGAACTCGCTTTGGAGACCAGGCTGGCCTCGAACTCACAGAGATCCTCCTGCCTCTGCCTCCCGAGTGCTGGGATTAAAGGCGTGCGCCACCACCGCCCAGCTATATCTTTCAAAGTACATATGAAGGGAGCAGCCCAAAGCACTTTGGCCTAAGTACGGCCATTTTGACTTCATATTTAATTTTACCTGTGGGGTGAAATAAAGTTCAGGTTCCCAAACCCTTGGGAAGCCGAGAACTTTCCAATTGCTGACCAGCCTCCTCCCTAAACCATAGAGATAGTCATTATTGCATCTTTACCTCTTTAGAAACATTATGTCTATTCCTAACAATAGAAAAGAACAAATAACCTTTGGTTGGTTATTTGTTCCGATTGGTTGACAATGATGGACCATTCAAGGAAACTCCTAATCTCTAAATCCTGATTGGTGAAAATTGTAACTAACTTGGCAACAAATGTTAGTAATTTTTGAGCTTATAAATCCCACTTCTGCCTCTACTCAAAGGTATCAGGAGGAAAAAGGCTCCTTAGTCCTTGACCTGCAGCCCTGATCAATCAGAGGCCCGTTGTTGATGTTGTTGTTGTTTGGATTTTTTGGGAGGGGGTTATTTTGTTTACCCAGCTCCCAAATAATCACATGGAGACTTTTCTTACTTATGAATGCCCTGCCTTAGCTTGGCTTGTTTCTGGCCAGCTTTTCTTAACTTAAATTATCCCATCTACCTTTGTCTCTGGCCTTTTATCTTTGTCTATTCTGTATACCTCTCTTTCCTTCTTACTTGGTGGTTGACTGAGTGGCTGGGTGGCTGGCCTCTGGTGATCTCATCTCCTCCTTTTCTCACTCATCCTTCTCGCTTTCATTTATTCTCTCTGCTTGCCAGCATCACCTATTTCTCTCTCATGCCTAACTTTTGGCTGTTCAGCTCTTTATTAGACCAATTAGGTGTTTTAGGCAGGCAAAGTAACACAGCTTTACACAGTTAAACATAAAAGAATGCGACACATCTTTGCATCATTAAACAAACATTCCACAGCATAAACGAATGTAACACATTTTAAGCTAATATTCCATAACAGTAACCTGCTTATGTGGTGAATTATTAAAATCTTTGGAACCCATAAGTGTTGTCTTTCTCTTTCTTCATGGTGCATAACAGGATAGGTGTAACACGTTCATCCATACATATCCTATATATTACTTTTCTTTATTATTATTATTATTATTATTATTATTATTATTATTGGTTTTTTGAGACAGGGTTTCTCTGTGTAGCTTTGTGCCTTTCCTGGAACTCACTTGGTAGTCCAGGCTGGCCTCAAACTCACAGAGATCCGCCTGGCTCTGCCTCTCAAGTGCTGGGATTAAGGGCGTGCGCCACCACCGCCAGGCAAAATTTATTTATTATGTATACAGTATTCTGCTTGTGTGCATCTCTGCAGGCCAGAACAGGGAGTCAGATCTCATCACAGATGGTTGTGAGCCACTATGTGGCTGCTGGGAATTGAACTCAGGACCTCTGGCAGAACAGCCAGTGCTCTTAACCTTTGAGCCATCTCTCCAGGCCTCTTTTTAATTCTTTAGGAGACATTTACTCTTTCTGTTACTGTGTTTGATTCTAGAACATGCTTTATAGAAAATAAACAGGGGCTAAAGTTGTCTTTAGCAGAGGTTGTACCTGAGCCAGACACATGAAGACTACCTCTAACGGACTCCATGTTGACCTACTTCTGGAGATACAAATGGAAGGGCATGTCAGCCTGTGCACTCTGTGGTTCTTGCACTACCATACTGGTTGACAGAATTCTGTACCTAGTCTGGATCAACATAGTCTATTGATGTAGTTCATCTGTTATAGTTTGTCTTACCAATTTTATTGGGTTGAATGAGTCTAGGAGATTGGTGGAGCACTCCTTTGGGTCTATCTGTTGGGGGTCATTTACAGGCATGATTAGATCAAAGGCTCCTGTGATGTGTTGGGTCACTTAAGAATTTAAGATTTTAGTAGACTGTTGGGTGATGGTGGAACTGTGAAGATGGGGCAGGCTGGGTGCTGTGGATCAGTAGTTTACCTTTGGAGGTGTATCTTGTCCCTGGCCCCTTTCTGTCATTCTCCTTTGCTTCCTGTATACTGAAAAATGACATGAACGCTGACACATCATTTTGCACCTTGAATGAGATGGGCTTGTTCCATCATTTTTATAGACTCTAGCTAGACATAAGTACATGAACATAGCTTTATTATCATAGACATTGGTTATGGAATTACTCATCTAATCACCTAATGTCTATTCAGCCTCTACTCTACTGGATGCAATGGTGGCAGAAATGACTTCCTCAGAATGCTCATGAGTGAAGAGCTACAGCCTGATGATGATTAGGAGACAGTCCAACCTGCACGCTAACAGGAGAATTGCTAACGTGTGGTTTAAGCAGGAAGCAAGAAAGCTATTTAGATGCTGAGCAGATTGGGAAAGATACTGACTAGCATCCTTGTTTACTCTTACCTCCCAAACCAGAACTTTCTTATAAAGTGTCACAAAGGATTTCCAGTAATGGCTCAGGGGTGAGAGATCTGATAACACAGGTATAGCTTGTTAGGGCGTGATATTTTTTTCTAGTTAAGTTAACAAACATTGGCGGTAACATACTGGTTACAGAGCTTGGCACCTAAATTTTGGATTGGGGGGGAGGCTTCAAAGCAATCTGCTTCAAAATGAAGCCAACAAGGTATTTCTGCCAAGACAGGATGACAGTGTTCTAAATGGAATCTTCTCATGATGGCACCAAGGTTTTTAATTTTTCTTCCCTTTATGTCGTATCCTGTTTACAGTTGGTTAATAAAATATAAATGTAATTTTCTTGTGCAACAAGCCTTTAAACAGCTCTGTTCCCAGAGAGTTTCATCTGGGGTGTGTTTGACACACATTTATTTATAGGATGCTGAGAGTGTGTTACCCACCTTGCATGCTGCTGGGGATCACCTAGTAACAGAGCTAACATGCTCCTAGTTAGGGCTTATGTAAAGCATATGTTTACTTAAGCAGTTGGTGTGGTTATTTATTCCATAATTTGCATTTTTGGTTTTTTTTTTTTTTTTGGTTTTTCAAAACAGAGTTTCTCTGTGTAGCTCTAGCTGTCCTGGAACTCACTCTGGAGACCAGGCTGGCCTTGAACTCACAGAGATCCGCTTGCCTCTGCCTCCATGCATGCTGGGATTAAAGGCAAGTGCCATCACTGCTGGGCTATAATTTGCATTCTATATACCAACCAAACTATCATGTCCAAGCCTGAAGACCTAAAGACTTGAAACCAATAACTGGAGTTATCTCCTTTTCACGTCAAGGCCGAAGAAATTTTAGACAGGGAGAATATGTAGATGTGTAAATATTTGAAATTAAATAGCACCAGTGAAGTTTTTATTTTAAGAGGATTGAGGGCATATTGTGGTATAAACCAGTTAATGGACACCTGTCCAGGAGGTTATGTTTGAATCTAGGATTCAAAATAATGACAGAGAAGGGAGTGTTTGCCTTCTCAAGAGGCTTCTGTCTGCAAATGTGTTTCCTGCTGCTTTTGGTGTTCCTGGGGGATTCTGCTGTCTGTCAGTACTTTTGTACTTGGAGAATTTAAAGTTTAGTTTCCTGTCTACGGTCATTTGTTGTCTTCATTTCATCAGACTGATATCTCTGGGCAAGTTCCAGTATTCAATGTGCAAACTTCAGGAGGCTCTGTAAATATTTGGGAGTGCTTAACTGAAAAAAATAAATAAACACTCTGAACTTGTCCTGCTGTATTCTCAGTCAGTGTACTAGTGTCTCTGTTAATATCCTTAGGGGAGTCTATCTTGACTCATTGTTTTGGGTACATGTTTACTTGCCTTTTATAATGTTTCTTTGTTGCTATTTTCATCTTTTGCCAATTATTACCTTTATATAGATTTATAAGATGCATATATTACATCTATATAGAAAAATAATCTTAACATGTCTACCTTAATAAATAAATACATGTTAATTTTAATCTTAGTATGTATATTACAAAAATGTTTCTGGGTGCTATTATCATGCTAACTGCACATTTTTCTATGGGGGGTAGGTCATGTGTAGGGTTTTGTTCCTGTTAAGTAAGTAGGAAAAGACATTCTATGGCATATTCTATTGCTTAGAGCGGGAGACCTAGGATAATTGGCTTCAGTGGGACAGCTTGTTGAAACACTAACCAATTTTAACCAACTTCCCCCTTGGCATTTCCTGTTCTTCCTTGGTCCTCTACTTATGATGCAGGCTTGAGGATTATTTTGAACTCACTCGTTGCATTAAGGAAAGGCAACTGGCAAAAAGTACCAGAGGAGGCACTACTTCGGGCTTTTATGTTTCCAGAGCTCAGATCATGCAAGCGTAGGAGAGACTAGGAAATCCTCCACTAGCTCTTCTATTTCCAAATATTAGGAAAGCATGCTGAAAGTTTTCCTTTGACCCTGGTGAGTGTGCTTTGACCAGGATGTGCGCATGAACAGAGGGGGTCCTGATCCCTTCCTTCTCAGGGGTATATTTAGAACAAGAACTCCTGACGGGATGATACAGTCTGAGAGAAGAGAGATTCTATGGTCGTAATCCACAGTAGATTCCTGTGTCTGTGGCAAGTCCCAAGAGAAATTTTCTATATTATGTCCAGGAAATGAAGGCCCTAGATGTCCGATAAGCATAGTTCTCCAAATGAATTCTTTATTATTTTCATTTGTTTGTTTAAAAAAGTTTTATTGGCCGGGCGTTGGTGGCGCACGCCTTTAATCCCAGCACTCAGGAGGCAGAGCCAGGCGGATCTCTGTGAGTTCGAGGCCAGCCTGGGCTACCAAGTGAGCTCCAGGAAAGGCGCAAAGCTACACAGAGAAACCCTGTCTCGAAAAACCAAAAAAAAAAAAAAAAAAAAAAAAAAAAAAAGTTTTATTACTCTGTGTGTGCATGATGTGTGGGTGGCTGTTGGATGTGCTATGGTGCATGTGGAGAGGTCAGAGGAGAGCTTCTTCAAGTCAGTTCTCTCTTCCCAGTTGTCTGTGGGTTCTAGAGATTGAACTCAGGGTATTGGGCTCTGTGACAAGCACCTGTGCGTGCTGAGTTATCTCACCAGCTCACAGTCCTTTATTCTTGAGTGTACAGGAAAAAAAAAGTCAGAGGTTGATCGTGAATTTGTAGAAAATTTACAAACCTGAGGTAACTCAGTTGTTAGTTGATACAGCACGCAGGGATCCATGTCCCTTGATGCCTCTTCATAACAGGTCTTATGAATGTGCAAACCTGATTCTCTAAGTGAATGCCAAGGAAGCCTCAGGACGGAGGCAGAAGGAAATGTCAAAAAAAAAAAAAAAAAAAAAAAAGATCAATTTGATTTCTGAAAATAGAGAGAAAGCTCTATCTTGAGCATACTCACTCTGTGTTCAGTGCTTGACTAGATAAGATGCCGCCTTGCCCTAAGGTCCAGTCCAGTCTTTGCAAGGGGAGAGCTTACACACCACACACACACACACACTATGGCCTTCTCCGACCCGAGGCCACAGTGGAATCCAGGTACAAATAGGAATCACGTCTCTGAGCAGCATCCTGAAATCTAGGACGCGTTGTTCCCCTCCGGATCACCCCAGGCATCCGACAGCTTTGTGTCCGCTACCTTGCAAAAGCTCCCATCTCCTCCTCTGTGGGTGAGGGCAGAGTGCAGTGTTTGCAGGAGAAGGCAGGGAGCCTGTCTGCTGTGTCACGCCCATATCTGGTTCTGTGCAGCCAGCCGTGTATTCATAAGGCAAGCTGCTGGAGCTCCCACTTCATCTTCTTTTAATCTGTTCTCTTGTTGACTCCCTTTAAACAGTTCTGTAATTCTGCAGGGCAGGCTCAGTTGAGTTGTCTGTGCTCACTGACCAACAGCCGTCTTTCCAGCTCCTTTATTTGGGGCTATAACTTCTGTCAGACCAGGGCTTGGCAAACCTTCTCTTCAAAGGGGGAGACTGTAAATATTTTAGGCATTCCAGGCCATATGGTCCTTGATGCAACTATTCGACTTGGCCACTGCAGCAGAAAGCAGCCACATAAAATATGCAAATGATGAATGTGATGTGTCCCAATAAAGCTTTATGAATTAAAGACTGTTGGCCAGGTTTGACCAATGGGCCTAGTTTGCCAACTCCTGCCCCAGTTTGCTGCTTTCTGGTACTGAGATGAACTTGTAGAGTTTCATATAGACTGGATGCATGGTGTGTTCAAATATTATTTAACATAAGCTGTGAAATGTGGTGATATATTGCATATCAAATAAAGCTTGCCTGAGGATCAGAGGACAGAGCCAGTCATTACATTAAATATAGAGGCCAGGCAGTGGTGGCACACACCTTTAATCCTAGCTCTCTGAGAGAGGCAGAGATCTGCCTGGATCTCTGTGAGTTCAAAGCCACCCTGGACTACATAAGACTGATTCAATCTAAGAGAGAAAACAGCGCCAGACAGTGGTGGCACACACCTTCAATCCCACTATTTGGGAGTCACACACCTTTAATCCCAGCACTTGAGATCTCATGCCTTTGCTATCACTATTTGGGAAGCACACAGGCCATTAATTCCAGCACTTGGAAGGAAGTGAAATGGCTGGGTGGAGAAAGGCATATAAGGTGTGAGGAGACCGGAACTAGAACCTTTTTGGCTGAGGACTCAGAGGCATTCAGTCTGAGGATTTGTAGAGAAAGGATCAGCTGAGGAGTTGACGAGGCGAGACGTGACTGTGTCTTATTCCTTTGTTTCCTCTGATCTTTCAGCATTTACCCCAATATCTGACTCCGAGTTTTTATTATAAGATCATTTAGGATTCAAGCAATAGTGAGAATTGGGCTGAGCCCTAATCCCAGGAATAGAAATCAGACAGACCACAGAAGTGGAAAATGAGATTTTGAAAACTGCAATGAATTTTATCTCATTCTGGGGGTAAAGAATGGTATCTCTTTTCTTGGGATATGAACACATAGATGTTAGGCTTAGGGCTTGTGCTATCCCTAGATCCTGAGGCATAGGGAGTCATGAAGATGTGTGATCCTGTCAGGGACCAGACAGAACTCTTAGACTGGACACTCATTGAGGTTACTTGCATACTGCTACAGCAGCAGCAGCAGCAGCAGCAGCAGCAGCAGCAGCAGCAGCAGCAGCAATCAATGGTGTCCTGGGCTGAACTTCCCTTAGCCCCAAGCAACTGTAAGGTGTGGTCCTTTGAATAAGAATGGTCCCCATGGGCTCCTATATTTGAATTCTTGGTCTTGCTGCTTGACAGGGATTAGGAGGCGTGGTCTAGTTTGAGGATGGGTGTCACTGGGGTTTCAAATGTTCAAGCCAGTCCCAATGTCTCTCTATGCTGCCTGTGGGTCTGGATGTAGAACTCTCAGGGACCTCTTCAGCATCATGTCTGCCTGCATGTTGCCATGCTTCCCACCATGACAATAATGGACTAAACCTCTGAACCTGTAAACAAATCCCAATTAAATGCTTCATTTTATGAGTTGCCATGGTCATGGTGTCTCTTCACAGCAATAGAACAGTGACCAAGACAGAAAGTGTCAGTAAGTGGCCTGGCAGACGTGTGCGGAGGAGACAGTGTTCTCCCCACAGAGCAGAGGAGTTTCAGTGTTGGTCATTGCGTGTTTGAGTATCTAAAGGAGCGAAGTGACTGTGAGAAGGGCGTTCTTAAAGAGCCGAGGGGCTCGCTGGAACAGCTCCCAGGCAACACCAGGAACTCTGTAAATAGGAACAGCTTTAGGAAGATATTTCTATACGTCTGGATAATTGGGACCTACAAGGAAATGTAAGCACATTTCAAATTTGAAGCTGATGTGACCACTAAGGTATTGGGTCAAAACTAATTCCTACCTCACACGTAAGCACTTATCAATACACTGACTGTAGACTATATTCTAAAGTTCCTTTGTTGTTTATCTCTTATGGTGGATTTTATTTATTTTCTTCAAATATTTGGAAACATACATGCTTTTCCCTGTTGCAGATTTTATAACTATCATTGTGGCTATGGCCCTTTTCAAATAATTTTCTGCAAATATTTTCCAAGAAAGAGATTTGCTGAGTCAAGCTTCCTGAACACTTCAAGATCCTTGGTATGTGTTAATATTTTGTTTCCAGGAGTGCGTGGAAGTGCGTTTCCTTTAGTCAAATATTGACAGAGGCCATTGCTAATTCAATAGATACTTAATTTTGCTTCTTTGATCACTAATTATGTTGAGCATCTATGTGTTTATCAATCACTCATTTGTATATTTTATCTGGTGAACATTTTTATCTTCTTTCTTCAGATGAGGACCCTAAAGTTGAATGCTTGTGCAAACTGCATGGAATCTACTGGAAGTGCCTAGACCTTTGACCTAAATTCCAGGTCTCATGCAATGCTCATCCCACTGCACAATAACATCCCAAAAGAACAAGAACTGGGGGCAGCCCAATTTTCTGTTCAGATTCTCTCAAGGTATTCTCTCTCTCTCTCTCTCTCTCTCTCTCTCTCTCTCTCTCTCTCTCTCTCTCTCTCTGTTTCATACTCTTTCTTTATTAATTCCTGGAAATTACAACTGACACCAAAATCTCAGGAGAAATTTATGATAAGAGCTCACAAAGTCTCATTCAATGATGAAGGTCAACAGAGACAAAACAGACACAATTTCAATCCGTTTTAATGAATTAAGACTGATGGAACAAATTCCTTTCTGTGCAAGGGAGAAATAAAGACTATTACTGACATTTCCTCTCAAAAGAAGATTTGCTCAGTCTTTGATTAGACTAAAAAAAACATAGTATTTCAAGGACAAAACACATTTTTTCCAGATGTAGCAACTTCTTTTCACTTGGAATCCAGATTTATTTTCTATTTAAAATTAAATTTGTGGACAGTAGGTATGAGGTTATTTTAAAAGATAGGATAAAAGACTAAGAAAATTTTGTAGCAGATGTTTCTGGACTCAATGATTTTTGTGTAATCCTTTGTCCATTATAAAATCTTTCTAAAGTTTTAGCCCCTGAGAATTTTGACAAGTTTTCTGTCATACCCACTGATATTCCTGTCTTCTGTGGTTCTTACTTCACAGTATAAGTTTCTTATGCTTTTTTTCCTCTAAGAATTCTTTTGTGTATATTTAAGGTATATAGGCTGAAAGGGGATACCCATTGTGGGTTAGTTTTAATTGTCAACTTGGTAGGTTCTAGAATCACACACCAGGTAAGCCTTTTAAGCACACCTGTGAGGGATGTTCTGATTAAAACTGGAGTCTAAGAATGTCTGTGAGGGGTTATTTTGAGTAGTTTGATTGATGTGTCAAGACACACTCTAACGATATGTTAGCCCTTTTTACTTACTTATTTTTTGGGGGGTGTGGATCAAGGACTGTATAAAATGGGGAAAGCAAGCCGAACACCAGCACTGATTTCTATATTGCTTTTTGTATGTAGATGCGAGGTGACCAGCTGCCTCGAGCTCCTGCATGCTATGTCTTCCCTGCCAAGGAGTTGTGAGCATGTATCAATTTTTCTCCCTCAAGTTGCATTTGCCAGAGAGTTACAGCACAGAAACATAAAAGTAAAACTGTTATGACTACAGAAAAATGGTTACTACAGTGAAGTAAATGAAGACATCCATCATGTTCCATAGTTATTCACTCATCCCTTTTTATTGTCATGTAGTAATGCTGTCCTCCTTAGTTTATTGTCAACTTGACGTAAGCTGGAGTTCTCTGGGAAGAGGATCCTCATTTGAAAACACACCGTCAGTATAATGGCCTGCAGGCAAATCTGAGGGCATCTTATTTATTATTGTTGTTGTTGTTATTACTATTGATATTGATTGATTGATTGATTGATTGATTGATGCAGGGGAGCCTAGTCCACTTTGGGTGGTACCATCCCAGGGCAGGTGGTCCTGAGTTCTATAAGAAAGCAGGCTGGGCAAGCCATAAGAAGCAAACCAGTAAACAAGGCTCCTCTGTGGTCTCTGCTTCTGTTCCTGCCTCCAGGTTCCTGCCTCAAGTTCCTGCCCTAACTTCATTTCATGATGGACTGTGATATGGAAGTGTCAGAGGATTACACTCTTTTCTCTTCAAGTTGCTTTTGGTCGTGGTGTTTTACCAGAGCAGCAGAAGTGGCAACATGACAAACCCTAAATAATCCTTTTCAAATATTTTTTGAATTGGGAATCTGTCCTAGATGCTTTCCCAGTTTGTTCCCTTGGAGTTGGTGGTAGGAACCGGCTTCTACAAGACATCGCTGCTGCAATGTCCTGTTTTCCTGAGCCTCGACTTTCTTGAGCACTTTTCTTCCTCATGATAAAGTGCATGTTTTCTTTCCAGTGTCTTTTCTTGAGTAGCATCCTATTAGTCTGCATTGGAAAAGTTAGCGGCAATGTGTAGACATGACTTGGTGTGCAAGACTTTGGTCTCTTCACAAGGAGGAAGAAGAGTTAGCAATGCCCAAGAGAAGGCAGGACCTTTACTGCACCCAAATTTTGTTTGAACCTTATACAAAAAAAAACTGAGGAGACTCATGTCTGGGCTCTGTCCAAAGGAGTGAACCAGGTACAGATTCAGAATGCTGCCAAAGTGAGTGAGAAATGATGACTTAAAAAGTCAGACTTTGAAAAAATAGGAAGATATTCAATATCTACATACCTGGAAGACACTTTCAAGTGTCTACTACCCATGAAGAATATGTTTTTGTAAGGAACATGTGAATTTTCACCTGGATTATGTTAGGTAGACTTAAAGGAAGGTTTTAAGGGTATGAAATGTGTGAGTGTATAACTATATATTACATATATATGAAGAAATTACTTTGAATTTATATTGAATATTAACTGTAAGTACCAATAAAGCAGTAGTTCTTCAAAAAACATTATGAATACAAATAAATTTAAACTCTATTAATGAACCAGTAGATTTCACTAATAATTTTACTATTTTATGGTTTCTTGATTCATAAACTAAAACTTCAAATTCTTAATATAAATTATATATTTCATATTTCAAAATATTAAAAGAATCCTCTACACCAAAACTATGTTCTGTATCAACTTAGATTATATTGCCTATTTCCTGGCAGCTCTCACATATATGTATATGCTCAAACTATTTTAGTGCAAGATTTTAACAATCTAGACAATAAATATTATTTTCTTGAATAAATTTTTCCTTCCTTATAAGAGAATTTCAATAATATGTAAATGAAAGTATATAAATATAAAAATTAGAATCAAAATAAAGACTAAAATCAAAATTAAGGCTCAAATTAACAAATGGTCCTCTGAATCCATCTCTAGTTATTTGGAAACAACTAAGTTATTTTTACTTTGTTACTCTTATCCTTCTGTGTCAATTCTAGGAGGAAAAACAACAATCCTAACTACTTTTTCTAACTCTATTTTCTTTTTTAATTTATGTATGATACTTTTAAGATCAAAGTATTTGACAAAGTGGCATTCTTTATGACTGCTATATATTTTAAATATTTGTAGAAATCTAGAACTTTCAAATGGAGCTGCTCTGAATAATAAAACACCTGTTGAGGATTCACTCTTCTCTTGTAGTCAGAGTCATGTGATTTGGCTTTAATTTAAATCTTACTTAAAAAGGTCTCTCTGAATGATGAGGCTTCTTAATTTAGCAATTTCAAGCATCAATTAAAGAACTTTTGACTTTCTACTTAGTTTCTTGCTTACTTCTTTAACTTAAACAACAAGTATTGATTTCATAATTAAGGGCAGAAGTCTTGAATCTTTCAATTAGTAATGAGAAAAGAGAAAATGTTTCCTATTTCATCAAAGACCATCATGAAACATCAGAAGTGATAGAGAGGGTGGATCATTGACAGGTGTCACTACTTCGGAGTTACGAGTAACCAACCACCTTGTTATAGAACAGACCAAGGACTAGATCTCACTTTGCTTTCATCTGCTGTGTTTCTCCTCAAGTCTACTTAATTTGCTGAGATTCAGATTTATCACTGTAAATAAGACACACAAATAGTCTCTTCTTCAGAAGAGTTCTACAAATTTTAAATGTGACAATGACTATGGAAATTTATGATCTGCTTGTCCTAAACTAGGCACCCAACAGCTGACTTATTGTTATCACTATAGTTATTATCCTGAATGAGTCTGTCTTTATCTTATTGGATGAGGAAACTAAGTTACAAGAAGGTGGTTGGCATGTCCAATTTTTTATAGTATATATTTTCATTTGACAATAGATTTAAATAGCCTAGTCTGGTGACTTAAGGGAAACAAGGATTATATCATAAACTATGAGACCAGCAAGCATTCCTTGACTCTGTGCTGGCTAGTCTTAGTCTACTTGACACACAAACTAGAGTTATCTGAAAGGAGGGAACCTCAATTGAGAAAATGCCTCCATAAGATTCATCTGTAAGGCATTTTCTTAATTAGTGATTGGTGTGAGAGAGCCCAGCCCATTGAGAGTGGTGCTATACCTGAGCTTGTGGTCTTAGGTTTTATAAGAAAACAGGATGAACAAGCCATGAGGAGCAAGCCAGTAAGCAGTGCCCCTCCATGCCTCTGCATCAGTTCCTGTCCCAAAGTCCCTACCCTGTTTGAGTTCCTGTCCTGACTTCCTTCAATGATGAACAGCAATATGGAAGTATAAGCCAAATAAACCCTTTCCTCCCCAACTTGCTTTTCGGTCATGGTGTTTTACCATAACAATAGAAATCCTAACTAAGACAATATCCATTTCTTTGTGGTTTTTGTTGTTGTTGTTGTTTCGAGACAGGGTTTCTCTGTGTTGTTTTGGTGCCTGTCCTGGATCTCACTCTGTAGACAAAGCTGGCCTTGAACTCACAGAGATCCGCCTGGCTCTGCCTCCTGAGTGCTGGGATTAAAGGCATGTGCCGCCGCCGCCGCCGCCGCCGCCGCCGCCGCCGCCGCCACCCAGCATCAACAACATCCATTTCTTTTCAGAAGCATAAAGACACAGTGACTATGTATTTGAAGGAGGTGAATGGAATCATATTCCCACAAAGAAACTATATACTTACATACACACAGAGAAACAAAATACATCCCATGTTTATTTCCAGTGTCACAAAGAGAATGTCCTTGTATTTATCTTTTGGAAAGTTATACTCTGGAGATATCGTCAAGTCGCTCAAAGCTAGAAGAGCTGAGTGCTTGGAACACCCGTGATTTAGTTCTGATTTTCCTCTAAGCTATGTTGCAAATGAGAAAAGAAAGCATTCCAAGTGACTGTGTATATTTTTGTATCGGTACTGATGGTTGCCTCTTGGTAGTATTATGATTTCACGTCCTAAATGCTGTACAACTGAGAGGGATTAATGAACAAGCTTTACAACTCAGTAGCTAGAGAGTAATTATGAAGGTTTATGTGAAAATGTTTCAGTTAACATGATGAAAGGAAAACATAGACATTGGAGCTGAGGGAAGATAATAAGATTAAAACTTTTTATTTTAGTCTAATCTACCTTGCTACTTGCTACTGTAGTAATTAAGTCTGATTTTTACCTCTATAATTGTATGCCATTTTATTTGCACTCTTGGTCTTAGAAATAATTTTATGTTTTGATTTAAGCCAACCATATAATTTATAATTAAAAATCAACCAATTCGAAAGAAACTGATATTTATATGCAACTGTTCATAACTCTTACTTTTATGTTGCTAATTTTGAAACAAAGGGGAAATATGTCAAACATAAGTTGGAGAATATAAAAAGGAATAAAATAATGCGGCTTGGAAAACTGTAAGTAGAGATTTGAGAGGACAAATACCATCCTGAACATTTTAGTGATACTGGATTTAAGTTTGGCATCTCATTGGCCACAGAGATGAAGTCATTTAGATATTGAGATCTGCATTGTTGTGGTCATTTATTATGCAGGTGTTAAATGTTTATGATAATCTTGGCTGTCAGTGTGACTACATCTGAGTTTAACTAACATCAAACCAATGGGTGTCCCTGTGAGGGATTTTCTTAATCAGATTATTGGAAGCAGGAAGACCCACCCTAAATCTAGGCCACATTTTCTGGTTGCATCCTGTTGGGCCTTGACCCCCGTTCCTTGGGTAGCTGTTGCCTTGCTTGCTGACCTTGATCAGATGTCCTCCCTATGCTAATTCCTTGTCGGTTTCATTCCTCCTAAATAGTTTACCGGGGGTTCCTTGCTTGTGTATCCTGCATATTGGTGTAAACAGCTAGGAAAATATAATGTAAAACATCTGTAGCAAACTTTTGCCCTCCCAGGTTCTCCCACTGTGCTGTAAGTCTGTATTTAAGGCCTCTTCTCTCCTTCAATAAAGGACATTCTACTGAGACAAATGACCCGCTGTCTTATCTCTGTTTTAATCCTCGGCCCCTCGCCTGTACATGGTGAACAGGTAGTAGCGCGGGCACTACAGCATTCCATATAAGACTCCACTTTTTGCTTGCTTATTCTCACTCTTGCTAAGAAGTTCATCTATCCTGTTAACTATGGACAGTATTAAATCAAACTTCAAGACTCCAATATAGGATAAAGATCAGGAGCTCCCCAGGAATCCTCCAAGATTCCAGTGCCAGGTGAGGACTGCCGTGACATCTAGCCTTGTGAACTGAACTGAATTCTCTGCCTTTCCTTTGTGAGAAGGCCATTGTTGGACTACTCAGACCACATCCTGTAAGCCAATATAATAAATCACACACACACACACACACACACACACACACACACACACACACATATAATACCATATTATTATATGTATATATACTCAGCTCTGTTCCTTCAGAGAGCCCTGGCTAATATACTATGATTATGATACATCACCCTAACAAAATAAGGTCAGAGATTGAGAAGAGGAAACACCACTACTATATTATTTCTAGGCAAAAATGAATGATGAGAGAAGATACTTATGGCAATTTCTCCAGTAAAGCAAAGGCAATGGTAAGGATGTGGAAGCTGCTTGTGAAAGGAAGAAGACAGGGGGATGGAGAAAAGTTAGAAAGAAAAGGATGCAGATGGATACAGATGTCCTCCTTTAAAGGCAGCTATTTGCAGAGCGATCGGAACTCATCCTGTTGTGATAAAACATCTCTCTGGAGAGCAGACAAGCTGAAATATGGAAAATAAGGAAGGGGTGGGTACAAATGACATTTCTAGCTAGATTCTTCCACTAGATTAACTTTCATTAGTATTTGTAAGAAAGCACCAATGCACAGAAAACAGAACCTTTGTCAACATTTTTTCTCATTGTTTTCCAAAAAGATATCTTAATGAATATATTTAGACTTCACTGTGTGTATTTATATCTTCATGTTTAGAAGCTTTTAACATTTGTAGAAGGGCTACAGTCTTAATGAGAATGTGCTAAAACAAGTTCATCAAAATATTGTGCATACAACAGGAACAGATTATATAATAGTGTTAAGCCTAACAGTAAGATGAAATGCCTTGTGTTTTCAAGGTGTTAATTGGCATACTCAGAAAAATCACAGCATTTTGATATTTGGATTATTTTCTATTAGAGTATGAAAATATTGGGCTCTAGAAAAATGGCTCCCAAATGACAAAGATGCCCTATATTCAAGGGCTGCAACTTTGATATACGTTTTACATAAATAAAACATGTTAATGGTTCAGTTTGTAAAAGTCATCAATACATGAAACATAACATTAAAGAAAGTACAGCAAAAAAACCTTATTGGAATTCATAAGGGACATTTTATACTTTGAGATATTTATTTTATATATACATATTAAAATGTTTGCCTAATACAAGTGAAACTATTGAAAATGCTAACTTGTAACAGCGAAACAGTCTCAAAAGCAATACAAAATTTACATAAAATTAAACAAAAATAAAGCCAATAAATCACTATTCATCCATTCACACCATTAAGCCACATGTACTCAGCACAGACTGGAGGCAAGCTTCATCCTGGATATACCAGTAAATGCAATAGATACACATAATGAGAAGATATGATCAAATAGGCATGCCAGGTAAGGAGTATGGTAAATATTTATGATGGGGGGTGTGTGGGGGGAGACAAAGGGTTGGATGCAGTATTTTAGATAAGCAGCTAATGAAAACCTTTCTACACAAAGAAATGGTCAGATAAACAGTCAGCCAAAGGCAACTGGAACATGGTTGGAATATTCCAGACTTGTTTGGGAGCCAAGAAGAATGGGATGTCGTGAACAAGTGCGTAAGTGAGACAAAAAGAAGATGGAGAGTCAATGGGAGATTATCATCCCTGGAGTGATAGGGGCTATGGTGAAGGTTAGGATTTATTTACTTGAAATTGGTAGCTGTTGGAAATTTTAGATTAGGAAGTGACATAATGTCATGTATTTTAGAAAGAGTCCCTTGGATCTTGTATGGAGAAGTGACTATAGCAGGGAAATGTGGAAGTAGGCAGACTTATAAGGTAGGAGTTGAAAACAGCATACAAGATTTACCCATTCATTTGCGAAGGGGAGTAGATGTAGAAAGGAGCTAGTTAAGCATGACTTCAAAGCTTTGAACCCAAGCAACTGAGTAGGTCAGAACTAACCTGGGAAGCACATGAGCCTGGTGGTGGTGATGTGGTTAAAGGAGTGTGGTTGAAGATGCTTCATTGGTGAAATTACTAAGGCCACTCCACGTAGTTAAAAGGAAGATTTATTTAGTGGCATAACTTACAAATGAAGGGATAGGTAGATCGCAGGGTCTGGGGAAGGTGTATCGCAGTCCAGCGGTATTCTCTGGAGCTCTGCTCAGTCAACCTCCACGGTCCAGGGTCCAGGAACAGAGAGAGCTGGCTGATCCAGATCTTGGATCTTTAGAGTCCTCTCTTGGCCCCGACTTGTAGGTGTGACAGTTACCAAAGTCTGGAATGGCTACCCACTACAATGCTGGGAATGCATACAGGGACTCTAGAGTCCACGAAAAAAGTCCTGAGTGGTGATAACGGGAGCAGTTGGCCTTAAGGATGTGTGAAGCAACAGGCTGAGTTTACCAGTTAGAGACTATGCATGTGGTTAAATAGAAGGAGTCTGAGAAACCCACCCTCTCAACATCTTAAGGGGTCTCTTTCAACACTGCAATCTGAAAATGGGAGAGGAGCCACTCCGGAGGATCAGCAGGAGCAGTCAATGGGCCAGGCAATGGGAGTGTGTTTCCAACAGGGAAGAGGGGTGTGTCAGGTTATCGACCACTATGATCAGCAGTGTAGAAAAGATGAGAGACTTCCTGAAGACTGTTGAAAAGACAGTAGTGTTGCAGAAGTTGGAGAGGAGAGTCAACTCTTACTCAAATTTTACTGTGTAAGGAGGCCACAAAAAGGGGATGGTTTTGTTTGTTTGTTTTAGAGCAAGGTTTAGGGAAAGTTGAGTTTAAGTCACCTAGGATTACTCAAATAATACATGTGCCTGGGAGAGACAGTAGATGAAACCGAGCTACATTATTTTCAGTTATCCCAGGTGCTACATTTGCATATCTGAAAATAAATTTATGTTTTATGCACACAATTATGATTAAAATTCACGGTGAAGAAAAACTTGCCCAAAGGTCTGACAACTCCTCTGTCTGTTTCAACCCCATCTTTTGTGCTCTTTGTATCCAAATATCACACATGCTGCTGACTTGTTACAGGTAGTTACTTCATTTGCCTTTGAACACACACACAACCCATGGCATTTTCAGATCATAAGATTATGGTAGACATGGTTACCTGCCTGCCCAGCAGCCCTCCTCCATTCTTCCTCTTGAATAGAATTGTTTTTTAAAGTAGAATGACAAGCTGTTTACCTCCCAGCAATGCCAACTCCCTTCCCCTCTGTCAGGTATTATGTCTGTAGTTGTGGTGGCCATCTTGTGATGAGGAGGATATGAGGTTACTCACTGAGGAGAGCAGAGGAGAAGGAGAACCTCAGTGTTTGGTGATATTGGTGAGCTCCTGCCACAAGCTTATAAGCCTCTTCTAACAGTCTTGTCTGGAAACTAATTAAATGTTATCGTTAATTTAAGTCAGGTTTATGTGGGTATGTTCATACTATTAATAGTAACTGAAAGCATTAATAATCATTTTTATATTAATTGGTGACTAGAATTTAGGTTTTCACTTACTCCCACTGAGGTTGGAGGCTATAATGTTATTAATAAGCATGCCATTATTAACAATAGCTAATTGTTATGCACACAGTACTTATGCTTAAGCACTGTTCTATGAACTTGAGCTGTGTCATTTAATTTATTATAATAATGGAGGTATTATTGTGTTTTCCTTTTTCTCTATTGGGTTTTAGATCTGGAAACGGATGTTCAGAGAAATTAATAACCTCGCCAAAGTTTCGCAAGTAGTTATTAGCAGAGTTGGAATCAGAACCTATGATCTGCCTCCAAAGCCTGTACTCTTACAGCCAAGTCTCCCCAGGGTTCTCAGGAAGGTCTGACTTGTCTGTCCATTAGCTTCCCTCCCAGTATTTTCCTATTGTGCCTTCTTGCTGAATAAGTCATAAGGGTAGATAGTCTGTCTTCATTTGTTTTTTAAATTTATTTTTATTTTTATGGATATGGATGTGTGTCTGAGTAGATATAGGTGTACCAGAAAGGCCACTGGATTCCCTAGAGCTAGAGTTACAGGTGCTTTAGAGCCAACCAATGTGGGTAGTGGGATCAGAACCCTGGTGCTACAGAAGAGCAGCAAGCACTCTGAAGTGCTGAGCCATCTCTCCAGCCTCCGGCTTGGTTTATTCTTCCTTATTAGTGTATTGCACAGAATCAAACAAAACGAGGTCTCCAAAAGGAAGAGATTCCTGAGATCATCAATGACCTCTTCCTCTTGAGTGTTATTACAACTCCGTCTTAGAACATTTCCTCATCTAGCTGTTTTCTGAGATGTTCAGGCTTGATTCATTTTCCTCTCTCTTAGTGAACACCTTGTTTCCTGTATTTTATAAAATATCTTTGTCTTCTTGCACTGTTAACCCAGATTATGAAAAACTGATGGACTATTTCTGTGCAGTAGGAAAAAATAACATCTACATATACCCCTAGCAAGTCATACAACACTTGAAGTGTGGGCCTAGTTCAATGAACATACTAGAGTCCATAAAATACGTTGGTTACTATAATGATAAAAAGTCCTGACCTGCACATATATTAAGTATTTTGTTTGTTGATTTTTGTGAAATTGAGGTTTCTAAACTCCATTTTATAAAGGCTCCAATAGGCTGAGTAACTTATCCAAGTTCTTTTTGTTAGTGAACAGATATATCATCTTAATACAAATTATTTTGCCTCTCCTCCCTCATAGTTATCTTCAGTTGTAACACAGGTTTCTTTTATGATCTTTTATGTCCTTTTATGTTGCTTACTATTTGTTATCAACACTTAAGTCAATGACTGACTCACAGCAGCTACTCATGAAATAATGAGAAAATAATTAAATTCTAAATTTATATTTATAATATTACCAATATTCCTAAATAAAATATATAAAAAATATTGATGCCAAGCAAGATTCACAGAAAACCCAGCTGGTTTGTTGACCTCCATTTAGAGAGATGATGTCTCCTACTCTCAGTCCATACCATGCCAAATTCATCAGCCACTGGGCCTGCTAAGCCCTTAGAATTGTTCACCACTGAGGATTTCAGGCAGTCATGACAAGTCAACCTCTGAAGACAAACAAGGATCTAAAATGTATTTGCCATTCTGGGTCTGAAAGACAACGAAAGAGTTTGTCCTGTTCTGAATTGGATTTGTCTCTGCCAGAAGCTATTCGGCTGCCACAGAGGGAGAAGGCCACGGATGTTAGGAACAATTATCTCACATCATCACACTTTCTATCAGGTTCTGAGATTGGAAGTTTATCAGTCCAGTTGTCTATCCTGGTGGCTAGGGTGGAAGAAATGAAGCCCATATTACCCTCTTAGAAAAATTTCCCAGAAATCCCTTTTCTCTGTACATAGGCTAAAATGCTCCAATCCAGAAAAAGTAGTACCCCTTTATCTCCAGTGAATTATGTCTGTCCATGAACTTGTCTTCTCAGGGAAGCTGTAGTCTCACTTGGCTTTTGCATTACACAGTGATTTATCTTTTTATGGAATATTATCTAGTAACTTGGTTCCACATTTATTTGTAATGTTTTGTGTTACATTTATTCCTTCTTACAGGAAAAAAAAAAAAACTCAGGCTCAGAGTGGCTGCCAGGCTCTCAACTCCCTTCTGCAGAGGCAGGTGGATTTCAGTGAGTTTGAGGCCAGTCTGATCTACAAAACCAGTTCCTGGACAGCCAGGGCTGTTACACAGAGAAACCCTGTCTTCAAACAAAACAAAACAAAACAAAACAAAACAAAACAAAACAAAACAAAACAAAACAAAACAAAACAAAACAAAACAAAACAAAACAACCCACCAGAAACCATTTGCTGATGAGAGGGACAACCTTGCTGTCTGGCTCATGCTACCTGACCTCCACAGGTGATAGAATTGAATGAGGAAATCAACACAATAACAGTATAGTTACAGATTTAGACCAAGTGGACCTGATTTAGCTCAGAAAGTTCAGGTGAGCAGTGTAAAGAAACTTAACGATGTTCAAAGTAGAAGAAGATGCTGAAAATGCAAAGAGACACTGAATCAGAGACATCCATGAGGAGATGCGCCTGGTAAGATACAGCTGGAAGATTTCTCTGGTCCTGCCCAGCCCCCTGGTTCCACAGCCGCTTATAAGATAAATCGTTTCAGAGGCTTAATATTGTTTATAAACTGTATGGCTTGTGGCAGGCTTCTTGCTAGCTAGCTCTTTCATCTTAATTTAACCCATTCCTATTAATCTATGTTTTGCCACATGGCTGTGGCATTACTGGTCTGCTGGCATCTTACTTCTCCTTGGGTTGTGGCTAGTCATCTCTCCCTCCTCTCATTTCTTCTCTCCATATATCTGCTTAGATTTCCTGCCTGCCTCTAAGCGACCTTGCCATAGGCCAATGCAGCTTTATTCATCAACCAATCAGAGCAACACATATTCACAGCATACAGAAAGACATCCCCCAGCAGTAAGAAGATAGTGCTTTCTTTTAGTTGTATGCCTGAATGGAAAATAAATATGTCGAAGTAGGCATCTTTATAATTGATCCAATGGCCTGAAAAATAATGTTTTCCTATTAATATGCTAAGGTATTTTATGTAAAACCAATATACTTTTATAACATCTTTTTTATGAATTACTTTTAATGATCTTCCTCATTCTAAAATTAAAATACATTTCTTTATGAATTCCAGGTTTGGATCTTTTTGCTCTTCCAACAGTTAGTTGTAAATTAAATTGATTTGTATTCCTCAGAAATGACATCATTTGTTCACTGATTCTGAGAACTTTCCTTGTGTAGGTCCCAGAGTGCCCTGCAGGCTCATAAACCAAGTGTTTCAATTGGCCAACAATAAATGCAAAGGATACTCAGTACTTTAGGAATGGGAATGGGAACATGGGAGATGCTACCCCTCCTGTGAGAAGAAAAGGAGAAGGTCACCGATGACATATGGGATGAGAAAATAGTAAATGGGATTTGGCATTTTCTGTCTATATAAATAGACCAATAAGGAGAAACACACAAATGACTGTGTCCTAGCATTTCAATTAGCAGTGTGACTAGGTAACACCAGTAATTAATAATTAGCTGTGACTTCAGCCCTTCAAGAAATGTAGTATGGCCTGATGTGTATGGTCTGTTTCCTGAGGAAATATATGACTTAGTTCTGGCAAATCAGGAAGTAGTAATGATCCATCTCATAATTCCTTTAGATGTTTGAAGATGCTATACTGAAACCTACTACTTAATAAGCTCCCTTACTTTTAAAGGTAATGTTACATAAGAATGAAGATTTGGCTACTAACTGTATTCATTGCCACTGAAATATTATTGCTTTTGGGTCTCTATCAGTGAACTGAGCTAAGAAGTATAGTTGTTAATATATTAATATTAATGGGTGTACATGTCTACATAACTATTTACAGATATATATATATATATATATATATATATATATATATATATATATATCTCATCATTCATCCTAATGCCCTTGGTTCTAATATGACTCCAGAATTTATTCTAGCCTTTTCTATTTGTGATCTTTTGTCCCTGACAAAGACAAATCTATCTGTATTCATTCCTCAATTCTGATTGTATCAGTTACTTTTCATTGCTGTGAGAAAATACCATGACCAAGGCAGCATGTAGAAGCTTGTTTGGATTCACAGGTCCACAGTGAGAGTTCCTAAAGTCAGGAAAGCATGACAGTAGACATCCAGAGCAGGAAGGGGATCCCATTTCATCACACAGGAAGCCAGCAAGGAGAGAATGAACTGAAAGTGGCCCAAGCTGTAAACTCTGG
This sequence comes from Peromyscus maniculatus bairdii, assembly GCF_049852395.1. NCBI lineage: Eukaryota > Metazoa > Chordata > Mammalia > Rodentia > Cricetidae > Peromyscus > Peromyscus maniculatus. Next base: position 59,862,178 of record NC_134872.1, on the reverse strand, counting down.
AAACCCACTGACATTCTTCTAGCAAGTGTCCATCTCCTAAGAGTCCCTTGACCTTTCAAATAGCACCACCAATGGGGGGCAAGTATTTCAATGTGTGAACCCATGGGAGACTTTGCTCATTCAAATTACGTCCTCAGGCAGAACTACCGTCAGAATTGCCACCTTCTACCTCCATGAAATATTTAGTAGGTAAAGACCAGTGCTAGTATGTTCTTGTGTCTGTCATTTGCCTTGGATACACTGCCAAATACACATTCCAAAAGTTGGATGGTATCCCTTGATCCACTCCTTAAGTGTGGTATCTAGTATTGCTCATTTGTATTTCCACCAGGTTCGTTTCTAACTGTGACTTTTCATTTGCTGTCTTTCCTGCATCCTGCTTGATTAATTTTTGTCTCTCTGCTTCTTTCTCAGGACCTCTAGCTCTATGTAGGACCCACCCAGATAATTCAGGATCATCATCTCACCTCAAAATTCCTAATCATATCTGCAAAGAACTTTTTCTCAAATATGCAAATACAATAGCATTTCTAGGATATGGGAATTAGAGTGTGAACTAATCTAGGGAGTCATTATCAGCCTGTCACACTGATACCACTAGTCTCTACTTCTCTGGAAGTTTTGTTAATAAATAAGTGAGCAATCATATTTACATTTCCTTGTGTCATTTGCTTTTTAACATAAAAGGTAGCATTCAAAGGCTATTCTTCTCTATTCTATCTTTATTTCACAACATATCCTCAAAATCCTCTATTCATCTATAGAAACTATTCCATTTTTTTACAATTTATAGAACACTATTCTTTACTTATTCTATAACTTATTTACTCACTCTTCATATATATATATATGTGTGTATATATATGAGCATATAGATTGTTACTAGCAAATTTTTATTTCAAATGGTAGTATATGTATGTATATATGTGTATGTACATGTAATATATGATGAGCGTATATTTTAGTATTGTTGAAGATGTAATTTCAAGGATGTATTTCTAAAGATAGTGTAGGAGGATCAAGAGACAAATATTGATAAATAGAAGTGAAGCAGGCATGCATAGGATTGGCACATTAACCTAAGCCCTCAGTGGCTTGAGCCACACACGAACTCTTTCTCAACAATGCGCTTACAGAACTGGGATTCCCCATATGCACTGAATTGCATTCACACTCCTTTTGAAAAAAAGCAAATCAGTCACTTAGATTGATAGTTCCACAGGAATTTTTAGTAAATCCCCCCTTTGTGGCCAACTACATCTGGAAACATATCTTAATCCTAGAGGCAGTGAACTGGTCCAGCATGAGCTTATTTGGGGTGCATACATAGTAAGGCAAACAATGTCCCCTGAGTGATTTATGTGAAAAAAAAAAAAAAAACACCTTTCTACCATCTTATGTCTATACATGACTGGAAAGGCATCTGATCAGAATCAGATGTAACATGGGGAAGGACACACTCAGTGCCCAGACTTACATAACCAAAGCGTCAGTCAATAGAGAAAGCCACCCCTAACCTACCTCTACCAACCAACTTCTCCTTCCACCCCATAAGACAAGGCTCTCTAAGTAATCGGGTATTCTCAAGCAATCTTGTTCAGAGCTTGCCGGTCCCTGGCAATGGATCTAATTTGTACTTTTACTCTTTCTCTGTGTGAAATCCCTTACTACTTTGGTACTGGTAGGTCCTTCTTCACCTCCCTAAACAAGAAGACCCTGGGAACCCAGAAATGCCCAGTCCAGACAGAGACTGATAGCAAGAGAAGTGCCAGTGTCTCCCGTTTTCCTTCAAAAAGGGGTCATGCAGCTTTGCACTCTAACCAGCCTACTATGGTAGTTCATTGTCCGAAATACCTTGGTAGTACTTTTCAAATATCCTACAAGTCTGGTCAATAAAGAAATTTAAAAATTTTTAGTATCTTTTAATTTGTAACTATGTTGTATGAAAATGGGATAGTCTGTGATGTAAATTGTGCCTACAAATAAATCTAAAGACATATAAGATTAGTAAATCACCATTTATTCTACTTTAGATTAGAAATAATAGAACAGCTTTATGACTACATTTATCTAACATTGAATTTATATGCTGGCCAGTAAAGTAAGCCATGAAAAAAAAAGTAAAAGATTAAGAAGTAGGAAGTAAACGCACATTGTTTATAGCTAATATCACTGTCTATGGACAAAAACCAAGAGTCCGGAGTTAACACATTAGAACTGTTGAGATTCCTTATCATCACTCTCGGGTTAAATGGCACCATTGATTAACTGAATTCCACATTCCATAAAACATAACTAGTTATTATGTATGACATTCTTGTCATTATTTTTAAATAACTGTGACAAATAACTGAAAAAATAGCATTAGAGGGGGAAAGGTTCATTTTGACTCATGGTTCTAGAGGGCTCAGTCAATGGTCTTTTGGCTCTTTCATTAAAGATAGTTTAAAATGGGTAAAGTTTTCAATGTATAAATTTCCTTTTTCAGCTATATACTCTAAAGAAATTATATGATCTCTGTATCCTGAAATAAGTACAACACATCTATGGTCACTCCTCCAAGAATGTGCCCAATTTCCTCTGTTAAGTACAGTAGCACTCTTCATGGCAGCATTTGTCACAATAAAGCATTGCCTACAAACTTAATTTTAGGCTAAGGATGTGGATCAGTGGTAGACTGCCCATCTAGCATGCGCAAGGTCTGGAGTTTTTCCTTCAGCTCTAAACAAAGTGAAAATTAAGAAAAAACATAAGCTAAATTTCCACCCACCATGGAATAAAGTACAGTATGCATGATGCTGAATTTTGAGTTAAAATGTGGTGATATCTCAAGAGCAATACTGAGCAAAATTAGGACTTTGAAAGTATATAAACTCATTTGAGTTTTCAGGTAATAAAACTAAAGAATGAGTTATTTAGGAATATGCTACATAGATTGTATAGTAAAACTATTTTTTGAAGTAAGGATATAATAAACATAAAATCTTCATTATAGTGACACTGATATGTGAGTTGAGGTCATACACAGATTTAAGACTACAGTTTGTTCTGTTTCTTCACATGGATTGTTTAGCTTAATTTTCTTAATTTTCACTTTTTTTTTGGAACTGAAGGAAAAAGCAAGGACCCTGTGCACACTAGACCTTCCATATGTATCTGTCCTGGTTAGGTGTTTGTCGACATATCACAATCTAGGTTCATCTGAGTAGAGGAAACCTCAATTGAGAAAAATGCCTTCATCAGACTGGTGTGTAAGCATGTCTTTGGGGCATTTTTTTTTTATTGTTGATTGTTGAGGGTGGCCCTAGTTCTCTATGGGTGGTACCAACCTTGGGCAGGTTGTCCTGAGGGATATGAGAAAGTGACTGAGCAAGCCAGTAATCAGCATTCCTCTGTGGTCTCTCCTTTCATTCCATACTCCAGGTTCCTGCTTGATTTCTTGCCCTGGTTGCCTTCAGTGATGGACTGTGATGTGGAGGTTGTAAGCCAAATAAATCCTTGGCTTCCAAGGTTGTTTTTGGTCATCGTATTTCTCATAACAGTGAAAGCAAACTGGGACATTATATGTTCTTTTGTATATATAACAATAGAGAAAAAGAGTGGCTACATCATAACTCATGCCTGTTTAGGAAATTGTTGCTATGGATCTTGTTTTTCAGGGACTGGTACCCTCTGGGCCTGTCCCATTTACTCTTAGCTATTTGCTCACCTTTGGATATTTTGTCTAGACTATCATTCTTCACTACGAAAATCTCAGATACAAATTCCTCTATATCTTGAGGTAAGGAAAGTCCCAGATAATCTGTAACACGTTAACAGAAAGCAAGTAGCTTCTCAAAGACTAAAGAACCATGGGGGCAATGTTAGTCGAGCTGAGAAATGAATGCCACTGAGCTATGGGCTCAGCAATAAAATTGAGCATCTACAAAAAACAATGGTACAGTTCATTCTAAACAGCTGGAATTGGGAAAGGCTATGAGATCACACTCAAAAGGAAAATGCTATGAGCTGCTGGAGAAGATCATACATAGCAATATAAGTCAATTTAATATGAAGGGGGTTTTTTCATAGGTAAAGAAAGGGGTTAAGACATTTGGTTTAAAGAAAAATGGACTTCAGTTAGAACAATAGTGTTTTTTGTTGGAGTATTTGTGATGTGCACTTATTCTCTATTTTGGTTAAGAAAGGTCTCAGTGTGACAAAGAAAGATGAAGCCCCTGAGTTAATACAGCGAGATATTGATCTGGGGACAAGGCTAGTACTCCCAATGGAGGCATCATGCATGTCAGAAATGTTCCCTGGGGTACTGAACCTTCAAAAAGAACTGCAGTGCACTTCAGCTCTGAGCAGACAGGAAGGGAGCCAGTGTGCAGGAGGGCTAGGGAGCTCTGAGGAACATAATGGAACATTCAGTTCCAATCAGGTAGATCCACTGCTGGCTAGGCCCTTTGTATGCTGTGAAGGTGGCATTGGGTTCCTGTTCTGTGGAATTATCTATTCGATCCTTTACTTCCCTGGAAGTGCATGCATTTTTGGCCTGGGCCCTTCCTTTTCATCAATCACTGACACTGCTGTGACAGCTCTGCATGCTCTCAACACACTAGTTCTCAGGCATTTTGAAAAAGTGTCATTAAAAATAAATACTATTTTGAGATGAAATAAACCTGGGGAAGTTTGTACCAATTGGAAATTAAACAGAAGCCTTTGAGCGACTTTGTGCATTCCTTGTCAGTGTTTGATGATGATTATATTACAGATTCCATATTCTGAGTGGCTTCTTTCTCAATTAGTTTTGAAAGGAATGTATATGGGGAACTCTGAGACTGTTCACCATGCAGGTCCTCCCTGCCTCTCTACCACAAGGTCCAAGTTTACTAGAATGGGAAAGTGCATCATTTTGTCCACACATACTAACCACATGGGGCATTTGGGTATTAGAGTCTTCCTCCTTACAGTTCCCTCTACCCAGTCATCTCCTTCCTGGGCCATGGGAAAACAGCTTTTCCCTTCCTGTATTTAGACTAGAATTTTGGAGTTGTTTGTTAAAGTTGCTAGTGATATTTATTGGATACACACAAAATAAAAGAAACAATGAACATGTTTTGGGTGGTATTAGAAAATATTCTAATTACTCCCAGAAGACTTTTTCTAATAGAGAAAGACTTATTGAGTACAGAAATGATATGTTAAGGTACCAGGAATAAAAATATACATTTATTCGGAGAGCATGGGGGGGCTACTATTTTAGACTAGGCATTGTGTATTGCTAAACAAAATAAAGAGTTCATTCTCAGCCCTGTGGGGACTTGGTCATAAATGCGATAGTTATAGTTCGGGGCCACAGAAACACTATGGAGGTGTGCTGTAACACCATTGGAATACAAAGAGGAAAGCACTTCTGAGCAGACCGTCATCCCTGCTTAGATTCTTGTCACCCTCCGATCACATTGTCATCAGGATTCACGGGCTGCTCACAGACACACTCCCAGGATGACTCTTCACTCTTTATGCCAACCACCCTCCCGACCTTCGCAGTCTTTCTTATCTAACATCGTAATTATGGCCAATATTCACCAATAAACTTGAGGCAAAAACGAAGACGATTTTATCATTTGAGGAGAAATTTCCCTTCACCTCTCCCACAGATCGCAAGTCTTCCTGTTCTGTGACACATACGTCTCTTTAATCTGGCAGCCAGTCATCTTGCTCAGTCTTAGACACCATAGTATTTCTGCCGGAATGTCACAGTAACCTTTGAGTCTCTCTGACTCCCTCCCCACTACCTCTCCATTTCTCCCTCACCCGCCCTCTCTCTCTCTCTCTTTCTCTCTCTCTCTCTCTCTCTCTCTCTCTCTCTCTCTCTCTCTCTCTCTCTCTCTCTGTGTGTGTGTGTGTGTGCGCGTGTGTGTGGTGTGTGTGTGTGTGTGTGCACATGATTGGGTACATGTGTGCATGCTGGTGCACATTCAGGACCAAAGTTGACAGTATGCACATTCCTTCATTGCTCTCTATTTATGGTAGCAGTCTGTCATTGAACCCAGAACTCACCAATTCTGGTTCTCTTGGCTACCTAGCTTACATTGGGGACTCCCTGTAGTGGGTAGCCATTCCAGCTTTGGTCTGGAAGCTGCAACCGCCATTGAGGTTTTGGTAACTATCAGGCCCACAAGGCGGGGCCAAGGGAGGGCCTGAAGAGCAGAGACTGGGACTTGCTGCACTCTCTTGCTGCTGGGAGCCCGGACGCTAGAGGTGGACGGAGGAGAGATCTCCAGAGAACATCACTGGACTACTGTTGCGTCTTTCCCAGAACCCTCAACCTACCTATTCATTCATTTGTAAGTTACGACATTAAATAAATCTCCTTTTAACTACGTGGAGTGGCCATAATAATTTAACCAATAACTCCCTGTCGCTGCCTCCTAAGGAGCCACCATGTTTGCCCAGCTTTAGTCTAGGTTCTTGGGGTCCAAACTCTGGTTCTCAGATAAATGCTTTCTCTACCAAGTCATCTCTCCAGCCTCTGTCTGGAGGTGATTCTCTCAGAAGCTACAGTTTTGTAAAAGCGGGCATAAAAAGAGGTTTTCCTCAGGCCTGGCAGATAGCTCAGTAAGTAAAGCACCTTGCCACCAGACCTAGTGTGTTGAGTTCTATCTGCTATGACCCACACAGAAAGAACGTTCTGGAGAGAACCAATTTGTGTAAGTCCTACTCTAATCTCTGCATGTGTACCATAGCACATGTGTGCATGCACACACACGCACACACACAGCCCTGCAAACCTGCAAATGTGCACATGCAAGCATGCACTCAGACACAAAAACAAAAGTTATTAAAAGCATGTTTCCCTTAACTGCTATGGTTTAATATTCCCTGATGCTCTTAAGGTATAATTTGCTCAAAGCCCCCACACCTTGAAAACTCTAGCTTCAGCTACTTATTTCAGTATATTTCATACCATTTCCCCATCATTTACTCTGTCATAACCAAACATGATTTCTGTGTCTCCATTGCTCTATACTCTGGCCTGTTTGGTTTGATAACATTCACTGTTTACCTTTCTGGTTCAGATTTACCTTATAAGTAAGAGCTGAACTCTTATCTCCTTAATTAGATCCTTTCTCCCTTTTCTCAGCATCCCATACTTTCTCCCAACGGCATCCAACTATCTTCGTGTCCTGTGAACATCTGTGCATTATATCCCTTCCCTTGCCCTGTGAAATTGCCCTGGTTATCTAGACCTTACTAGTCAACAGCAAACTTCTTGGTAATGCTGTCACATTATCTAATTTGTTCCTCCACAGCACTCATCGTTACCTGAAATGTTATTGTTTGGGTATGCTTACTGGCTTCTGAATGTTTTTGTCCTATCTGTCCCCACTAGAATGGCTGCCCCCGTAAAGGATGCACTTTGTCTACTTTACCTGCACAGGCAGACGGTCTATGAATTCCTGGTGAATGGAGGTGGTCAAAGTGAGAGGACCGAGTGCAGCGGTCCACGGGTTGATTTACTAAAGCGGGAGCAGCAATGGGATATACAATAGTCCTTACGTACTGGCTGCACTTTTATACCAGGAAGGTAGTAACCATTTCATGTATGTTATCTTTTTATGTTTCTATTGCTGTGATAAACACCACGACTGAAAGCAAGTTGGAGAGGAGAGGGTTTATTTCAGCTCACAACTCTCAGGTCACACTCGGAAGTGTGGGCAGAAGCGAGGGCAGGAACCAGGAGGCAGTAACTGAAGCAGAGACCGTGGAGGAGCGCCTCTGACTGACTTGTTCCCCTGGCTTGGTCAGTTTGCTTTCTTATAAAACTCAGGACCACCTGCTCAGGGTGGTACAACCAAGATTGAGCGGAGGCTACCCACATCAATTATTACTCGAGGAAACCCCACCCCCAAACTTCTCTACAGAGCAATCTTATGAAGGTATTTTTCTCAACCGGGGTTCCCTCCTTTCGGATGATTCCAGCTTGTGTGGTGCTGACAAAAATACCAACCAGGATACATGTTGTCTTGTCTAACATTTTCAATAGCTCTGTGAATTACTTACTACTATAGATGATGCAATGAGGTTAGGAAGGCTAATGAATTTGTCCCAAATAGAACTGAGAACAAGAACAGAAGGAATTCCAACTCAGGTCTTACTTTAGTGTTTGTGGTAGTGATGCATTTTAGCTGAGCATTTGGAGAACAGTTGAAGGCAGCAGAGGACTCCATCAGCACTGGATCAGACTAGTGGATATTTCTGTTTATTTTTTTTTCAGACAGGGTTTCTCTGTGTAGCTTTGGTGCCTGTCCTGGATCTTGCTCTGTAGACCAGGCTGGCCTTGAACTCACAGAGATCCTCCTGGCTCTGCCTCCTGAGTGCTGGAATTAAAGGCATGCACCACTGCCGCCTGGCTCTGTTCATTTTCTACAGGTAGAACTTCCAGTCCTTCGTTTTGAATTTTATTTTTATTGTTCATTTCTCTTCATTGAAAATAGAATCTTCTCTCATACAATAGATCCCTACTACAGTTTCCCATCCCTCTGCTCCTCCCAGCTCCCTATCCCTAGCTCCCCTTTTCCCCAGATCCACTCCCTCCCTGTTTCCTCTTCAGGAAACAGCAAGCCTCCAAGAGAGGACAGACAAACAAGGACAAAACAAGATACAATAAGACAAAGCAAAAGCCCTCATATTGAAGCTGGATAAGGCAACCCAATAGGAGGAAAAGAGTCTCAAGAGCAGGCAAAGGTGTCAGAGACCCACCCACTCCCACCATTCGGAGTCACACAAAAACACCAAGCTAACAGCCATAACATATACACAGAGGACCTGGTGCAGACTCTGTCTTTGCTGCTTCAGTCTCTGTGAACCATGTGTACCCTACTTAATTGATTTGGTGGGTCATGCTCTCCTGATTCTTTTGATAGCATAATTGAGGGATGGTATACATACTTGTTAAGATATTAGCTAAATTTAAGGTATTAGTTCATTGATCTAATATGTCACTTTCCCTTTCACCCGATATCCAATATTACCCAGCAAAAAGGAAAACAGAGTCATAATACGGATTCCTGATCGTGAACCACTAAGAGGCTTAATCATGTAGATATAAGCACTGAGAAACTTAACAGAGAAATAAGTGGGTAAAATTCTGTCTCTCTATATATACACATATTTCCCCAAATATACACTTGGGTTTCCAGGTTAAAATAACATGATCACAGATTTTACAGCAAGAAGAAGCCCACATGAAATTATGCTGTTTTACTTTCTATCTCCAGCCAGCTGACATGCTACCTATATTTGTCTAGAGAAAGCTCAGAAAAATTGAGTGTTTACCACATTTCACTGAAGAGAGGGCCATGTCTAGAGGGAACTGTGCTCTAAGTCATGTTCTGGTACACTGGTTCTTAGCAAGATGTGGGTGCAGGATGGACTCCCTCTCACCTGGATATCTGTCCAAATCTCCAGAACCTGTGAGTACACTGTGTTATGACAAAAGGAACTGACATTGGGATCCTTGAGATGGTAACTCTTCTGGATGACCCAGGTAGGCCCAGTCTAGCCAGCAGAACTCATTACCAACTACAGGAACATTGGGTTTTCTTGTGAGCGGGAGAACAAGCATGAAGAATGTTGAAAGAGATACACATAGCTTTTGGCTTTGAAGATGGAGGAAAACTTCTTTTCAGACATAAATACAACTGACTTCTAGATGCTAGAGAACACAAATGATTCTCTCCTAATCCCTTTGAAACTTGAGTAAGGCCTCGAAATACCTTGATTTTAGTTGAGATTTCAGCCAGTCAGGCAGGCTTCCAAAGTATAATGTATTAAATTGATGTTGTTCTATGCTGATCCTAAAATTTACATTTTAATCTTTGATTTAAATTTTACACAGAGGGCCTGGAAATAGAGCCCATGTTAGTAACAGGTGGAAAGATCTGGATGACTTGACAACTGTCAGGACAGGCTCATCCTTTTGTTAACACTGGCTATGTCTGCTTTTTAAAAAGAACCTGTTTGGCTAGCTTTCAAAACCCGCTACCCTCACTTACACACACACACACACACACACACACACACACACACACACACACACACACAGTCTTCTTTTTTTCTTCATCAGATGATAGGTGAAATTTCACGAGAAAAGGAAGCCAGGACCCTGAGACAAACCTGGAGCTTAGTTTGTTTTGTCCTTGTTATTATTAGCTAATACATCATATCCTCATGAATTTGGAGTACTCAATGAAAATTCAATGTACTCAGAGTTTTTAGATTGACAAAGGAAGGGCAAACAAAGTTTTCAATGTAATGCGGGTTTTTTAGGACCGACCTGCTTTTGCCAGTTTCTGGATTGTGTTACGACTGTGTGGGAGCTATGGTTGCTTTGTCTCCTTCACTGCAGAAGGTATAATCTTCTGGTTTATGATTCATCTTCCTTCCCTTCCTTAGAAGAAAATAGAAAGCAGCTATACTGGGAATTAGAACTGTTATCAGGCCCAAAACACTTAATTAAACAATTCATTTGATTACTTCTAATCATGTTGAATTAATCTTCTTAGTTCTGGCCTTATTTAGTCAGGAAAGGCAGGGCTATGATGTAGTAATAAATTCTCAGTTTATCCAATTCTCAGTGGCTATGCCAGCCCAAGTTATTTCTCATTTAAAGTCTGTAACTTCCCAAAATTTTGTCTCCATACATAGTGAGAAATCCAAGTTTGTTACCAAGTATGGCCTGGCATCTCATTTCGAGGCTTCTATGTATTCCTATGTAACAGAAGATAAAGAACTGGGTCATTCTAGCAGATTCACATTTAAGTACTTTGGGTTAAATGAGACCTTGCTGTGTCTGTCTTAAAGAATGGTCACATGGATTATCTAGGTTCATGGCAGCTGGAAATTTATGAAGATCACAAGACAGTCCATTAGAAATGTTTCAGTTAATCTTAATATCCAATTTCACCAATGAGTTCCTTTGCTAAGTAAAATGTCCACTAGTGAGTCAAAGAAAGAAAATTCTTTAAGCTGTACTTTCTCTTAAGATGTCAGCTTGGCTGGTTTTACCATAAATTTCAAATGCAAGAAAGAAAAAGTAGGAAGTTGCTGCTGAGAAAGTTAGATAAGAAATCTCATTAGTAGAAAACACTGTCCAGGTAGTTGCAGAAAGATAACTGTGTGAGCAAATGGTTGGTAATCCAAGCTCTAGCATATTGTTGGCCGGTGAATATTTAAATTTGTAAATAACAAATGAGTAAAGGGTCAAAGTAATCTATATAAGCCCTTTAAAATACATTTTTAATTGCAATAGAATTATATCACATTTCGTCCTCTCTTTCCTCCTAGCCAACCTCCCTCAAACCTTCACGTCTCCCCACCCTCGAGTTAATAACCTCTATTTCTTGGATTATTATCGTTATATAACACATATGTAACAATATGTATGTATGCATATATGTGTACAAGTATATAAATCCAAACCACTAAGTCCATTTAGTTTGAGCGTATATGGCTTCAGGGCTGACCACTGTACATTGAATAACTAATAAAGAGACCCACTCCTGAGAGAAGCTTTTCTCCTTTTCTCGGCAGTCGTTAATTGCCAGTAGTTTTTTGGTCTAGGGTTGGAACACTTCAGTTTTCACCCCTTCCATGCTAACATGTCCATTAATAACACCATTGTTCTGGTCTTGTTTGTGCAGCCATTTCTGGGAGAGACTGTTTCACATCAGACTTCCTTCACCTTACACCCCTCCCTTCCATGTCGATTTTCTAGAAAACAAGGCTGGTCAAAAAACCAGACATTTTTCATGTCTAAAATTTTATGAGTTGTAGAACTACAGCCATACAGACTTCGGTGTAAATAATCCTACTGGTGTAATTAAAGCAAATATTCTCAAGGTGTAGCATGGAGACCTTTTGGAGTTCCTGAAGCCCTTTCAAGGAGAAGTTCTATGAGGTCAAAAGCATACATGAGGGAAAGAAAGGTAGAAAGAGATAGACTGATTGGGTTTAATATCATATAATATGGTAGTGAGAGATAGACTGATTGGGTTTAATATCATATAATATGTATGCTGATTGTTAAAATTTCACACTCCACAATTCAGATAGTCTTTAGAAAATTATGTATTAAGTTTGAGTGTAGTATCAGTGAAAAACATCTGAATTATTGGAAAGAAGTCTTTTAAGACCATGTACCTGTGGGAGCCAGATTTTATTCACATACTTTAATGAAAGTAACACACTGCAGTGGATTGAATGATATAATAATCTGTCAAATTCGGTTATGGTCTATTAATTCAGGCATAGATAAGATTAGCAAAAGTATGAAACAATGCTGTTATTCTCACTACAAGTTTGAAAAATATATTTTTCACAAAATAAGCTAGCTACATTAAAATGGTTTGTTATTTTTTTAAGTATATGTGAAATCACTCCATTTTGCTGACATAATATAATTAGTGTTTATTTTAATTATATTTTCTAATATTGTGCATATAACAGTAGTTATAATTCACATAAAGAATCCTTGGGTTCCTCAGTGATGTTCAACATGGTAAGGATAGTCTGAGATTTAAAAAATGATGGCTAATTTAGAGAGTAAATATAGCATTTGATTTGAATTAATCTGCCCTTCAATTTAAATACTATACATGCACACACACACACACACACATATATACATAAATATGCATATTTTTCAAGACATGCCCTGAAGGGAAGAGCAATACTACTATATTCAGATTATAGGATATATAGTTATCAGTAGGATGCTTTTCCATAATGTGCTGGATACTGTTAGCTTCCTAATATACACATTTTTCTTCTTTAACTAAGAATAATGAGACTAAGAATTTGTTTGGGTTCCTCCTAAAAGGCAAATGCTAACAGCTGAGGCTTCTATGATCACCAGTCAGTTCTGGATGATAGTATTGATAGAGCTGGAAATTACTCCACGTTGCTTGAGAAGGGGTTTGTAGATCATCAGAGTTTCAATTATTTCCTTCTTTACTCTGGTTCATGTTGCTCTTTTCACTACCTCTCCCTATTATCCTGTATGGATTGATGATATATTATCTAGATCCCTGTACTTCCAATGCAAGGAAAAGTTTCATACTGTAAGGAGGGGAGGGTGTAACTAGAAGTTATGGTTCCTGATAATACTGAATCTGGGCCAGCTTGATCAGTGTATTTTTGTTGTCAGTGTTGGTGGGGGTTTTGAATGTGTGTGTGTATGTGTGTGTGTGTGTGTGTGTGTGTGTGTGTGTGTGTGTGTGTGTGTGTGTGCGCGCGCTGTGGAGACCTGAAATTGATATCTAGTGTCTTCTCCATGGTTATCTACTTTATTTATTGAGATAGGTACTCTCACAAAAACTGGAGTTTACCAATTCTGGCTATACTATCTATTTAGCTTGCCTCAAGGTCTCTGCCTCTGCCTCCAGTCCCTAGAGCTGGGATTAATTGTGGATGCCATGCCTCCCTGGCATTGGGTTCTAGAGATCTGAACTTTGGTCTTCATGCATTCACTGCCATAAGTTATCCCTCAGTTGGTCTCCCGAACTCATTGATCTCCTTTATGGACAAAAGAGTTATTATTATGTTGGATCAAGTCCAACGTAATGATCTTATTTTGGCTTGATGACCTCTGTAAAGATCAACTTTCTAACAAAGGACACTTTTTGCTCTTGGGAGTTAGGACGTCCATATATACTTTTCAGAGTGTCACTTTTCAAATCATGACAGCACCCAAAGCCACACAGAAGTTAATTAGCATTATTTTTGCTCCAATTCTTTCTTTTCCATTCTCTAGCAATAGTTTTGATTTTTGGTAGATAATCTAATTGTGTAAAATAATACATGCCTTATGATATTTCTTATGCGATTTACTACATTCATATTTTGCATATATTGAATTACCCTTTTATCTTTGGTATGAAACCTACTTGACCAAGGTGAATGATTGTTTTGAACTTGTACTAGTTCTTTGAGATTTTCACATAATGTGTTTTGTTCATCTTCTTCCCCTCCTCTAACCCCTCTCCGATACACCCCACCTTCCTTATTTACCCAAGTTTGTGCCATATTATTTTTTTAACCCACCAAGTTCAATTAGTATTTCCCATATATTCCTGACACATGACCTTCCATTAGAGCACTGTTGGTTTACCAGGAGCTACACTCCTTTTATTTTTATGTTTTAGATTACAATGTAATTACACCCTCTCTTGCTTCCCTTTCCCACTCCAAACACTTCCTTGTTTCCTTTCAAATCCATGTCCTCTTTTCTCATTAATCAGTGTTATATGCATATATGTATATACATATGTATTTCTGAATATAACATGCTCAGCTGTGTAATGCTACTTGTATATATGTTTTCAGGGCTCGACATTTGATATTGGAAAGGCAATCGGTGTGCTCTGTCCTGGAGAGACTATTTCTCCTGTTCTGAGCATTCCTTAGTTGCCTGTAGTTTTTTACAGTTGTTTACCTCACCTACTCTGGCATGTCTGTAGTTCTGTTCCGTTCATGATTAGACAGTCATGTTGGTGAGACTTTATGAGTGTGGTTTCTGACATTCCTAGGAGACACAGTTCTCACAGAGACTTCTCTGATCTTCTGACCTTTACAACCTTTCAACTCCCTTTTCTACAACATTCCCCAAGCCTTCGGTGCAGGGGTGTTTTGTATGTATCCATTGCACTGGGCTCCACAAATTCTACGTTTTGATTGGTTGTAGTTTTCTGTAATGGTCTTCATCTGTTGCAGAGGTAAGTTTCCTGGATGAGAAGAGAATATTATACTTACCTACAGGTTTAAGGGAACGTCTTTAGAATGTAGAGTACCATGAAAGCTAGTCTTCAAGGAGGAAGCATTTGGGTCAGTTCCAGCTCAGAGGTCTCAGCCCTGTGTCAGAAGTGCATGGTGCCTTCAGCAATATGGACTTATCTTCCACATCTAGCAGCTATTAACTGTCAATTACTACTCAGCTAGAGGTGAGATTTCCTGCCCACCTCCCTTCTCAGTGCTGGAATTTCATCTGGCTTGAATTTACGTAGGTTCTCTGTGCACTGTCACAACCACTGTGATTCACACACGCAGCTGCCCTCTTGTTTACTGACAGAATTGTTTCTTGGTAGTCATCTGGCTCTTATACTCTTTCAGCCCCCTCTTATTTAATGATTCCTAGCCATTAGGAGGAAGAAATGTGATCTAAATGTCCCTCAACTGATGAATAGATCATGAAAATGTGGTACACACACACACACATACACGTGTATATATATGAGTGTGTGTGTGTGTAAGTTAAATTTATGAAACTAGAAATAATCATCTAAATGCCCCTCAACTGATGAATGGATCATGAAAATGTGACACACACACACCATATATACATGATATACATATATACATATATATACACACACACATACACACACACACACACACACACACACACACATATATATATATATATGAATGTGTGTAAGTTAAATTCATGAATCTAGAAATAATCATTATAAAATAACCCCTACCCAGAAAAAAATGTGTATTTTCTCATTTGTAGATATAAGCTTCAACTCGAAACACACACACACACACACACACACACACACACACACTTCACTTAGAATACCCATACTGTACAGGAAATAGTAAGGGGTCATATGGGTGGATTTCAAGGAAGGAGAGACAGAACATAGTGATATAAAGGGAAGTAATGGAACGGGAAGTGTTAAATTTGGATGGAGGATGGGTGGGTGAGCAAGGTAGAGGAGAGAATATCAGGAGAGATAAATAACATTATAATCTTTCTGAAATTCATATGGAAACCTACTACTGTAGAAGATATATAAGAGAGAGGGAGGTTAAATGGAGCTTTAACCCTAAAATGGGATGGCAATGCCCCTACTAGATATCACAGGATAACAATGAAAAGGATTAGTGCCAGCAATATGTTATCCTTTTAGAGTTGTTTGCCAGTGAGGTCTCATGGACTCTCATATATTACATACTGTTGCCAATGCTCTTGGTTACCCATCAGAACCTAATGATAAGATCCCATTGTAGACACTGTATACTTGAGTCAGAACATGGAGATATCAAGCTAGCATTGACCTTAAAGCTTCATCTCAACTGGCTAGCTTTCATAATACTGGAAGGTGCTCTGCAGTCTACTAGAAGTAAATGATCTTTCTGATGTGTGCCTGTTTTGGTTTGCATGGTTTTTGTTGATAATTTTTGCATGTATATTTTAGTTGAAATTTGTGTTGTATAGTAAAATTTGATCTATTTTGGAGAAACTTTCAGAGAATGTGTATTGTAGTGTTTGAATGGAATATTATGCAAACTTCTGTTAGACATATTTCTTTTCTGATGTCATTTAGCTCCATTGTTCCCATGTTTAATTTTTTGTTTGTATGACCTACTCATCTGTGTAAGCGGGATGCTGCAGTGACTGACTAATACTGTGTTGGCATCATCTGTGGCTTAACGCCTCATTGTGGGTTTTATTTTTTATTTTTTTGTGTGTGTGTGTGTGTGTGTGTGTGTGTGTGTGGAATTGGGTGCCCTGAACTCGGTACATATATGTTTAGAATTGTAATACTCTCTTTGTTAATGGTTTTCTTGATCGGAATGAAGAGACTTTCTTTATCTTTTCTGATTAGTTTTAGCTAGTGGTCTCTTTTCAAACATTAAAATCACAATGACTATTTGTTTCTTGATCTTATTTGCTTAAGATACTTCTTTTTCAGCTGGATGGTGGTGGCACGCGCCTTTAATCCCAGCACTCAGGAGGCAGAGGCAGGAGGATATCTGTGAGTTTGGGCCAGCCTGGTCTACAGAGTGAACTCCGGGACAGACACTTCTTTTTATCCTTTCACTCTAAAGTAGGGTCTATCCTTAAAAATGAGATGTGTTTCTCACAGACAACATAAAAGCAGTTCATATTTTCTAATCCAATTAGTTAATTTGTGTCTTATAATTGTCAAACTTAGTCTATTAGTATTTATATATTACTGAATGGTGTGAATTAAATGATGCCACTTTATAGATTTTTGTGCTTTAAAAAAAAAAACCAACAAAACTCCTACTTTGCATAGCTACTTTCCTGGCTTCATTTCTCATCCCCCATCCGAATAACCTCTTGGGTCTGTTTATCCTTCTCTTTGATTCAAAGCTGTCCAGGCAGGCTTCTCTGTAGGGCTGCCATAGTAGTTATGAATTCTTTCAACCTACTTTTTATCACAGTCACATTTTCTTTCTCCTTCAGTTTTAGGATGGTTCATTTTGCAGAGTCAAGTAGTCTGGGTTTCCATCTGTACTTTTTAAGAATCTGAATATTGTTGCTCCAAGCTCCTTTGGGTTTTACAGTTGCCATTCAGAAATCTGTTATTCCAACAGGGCTTCATTTATATGAAACTCATTCCTTCTCTCTTGAAGCTGTCAATAGCTTTTCTTTGTGCTGTACATTAGTGTTTTACTACATGACATGGGGAATTTCTCCTCTGGTCCCAACATTTTGCAGTTCTGTGTGCCTCTTATGCCTAAAATGGGCATCTCTTTCCCTTGGGTAGAAAATTTTCTTCTATGATTTTATCAATAATATGTTCTATGTCTTTGACTTGGAAATTATTTCCTTCTTCCATGCCCACAATTTGTAGATTTGGTATTTTTTCATGCCCCAAAGTTCCTACATATTTAAACCACAAGGCATTTTTGAAACTTATCATTTTAGTGAATGCTCCAATTTTTCCACTTGGTTTTAAGCCCTGATATTTTTGACTTCTCTGTGATCCATTCTGTTGGTGAGGTTTTCCACTGAGGCTTTTATTAGAGTCACTGAATTTTTTATTTCCAGCTCTGTTTCAGTTTGACTTTACTTCAGTATTTCTACCTCTTTATTGAAATCAAGTTTTAGATCTCAAATTCTGTTCATTCATTCAGCCATTTGTTTGTGTCTTCTTGGACTTCAATCAATTTGTTCCTGTCCTTTTTAAGTTTCTTCATGTATTTATTACCTGAGCTCTTTGAGCATGTTCCTAATGGTTCTTTTGAATTATTTGTCTTGAGTTTCTTCTAAGTTGTTCATTGGGAGTTTTTGTTGTTATTTGTTTTGTTTTGTCTTGTTTTTTCAAGACAAGGTTTCTCTGTGTAGCTCTGGCTGTCCTGGAACTAGCTTTTTAAACCAGGATGGCCTCGATTTCCAAGATCTGCCTGCTTCTGCCTCCTAAGTGCTGGGATTAAAGGCATGAGCTACTACTGCCTGGCTTATCATTATTTATTATTATTATTATTATTATTATTATTATTATTATTATTATTTTATACTGCTTGATTTTACTGCAATGAGACTCCAGCAAAGCACTCAAGTACCTGGAGGTAGATTGACGTTCCTTTTTAATTAATTACATATATTTGTGTATCTTATGTGGTGGGAAGTATTCGTTTATGAGTAGGAGGCTTTCACACCAAGGTGCAATTGTGTAGGTCAGAGGAAACTATATCAGCTATGTTCTCTTCTTACACCATGTGGGAATCAAACTCAGGTTGTCTGACTTGTTGGCAAGCGATTTTACCCATTGCTGTCACCTCGCTAGTCTTTGATAGGAGTTGTTAGCCTGTTAGTGCTGATGGAGTTCCAAGAGGACAGAATCGAGAGGAGCATGTCTGTTTCCAGGACTGCGGGGATTGCTAGAGAGAGCCTCAGTGCAAGGTAGAGGACTGGACAGCCTAAGCAGAGCCCCAAAAGGAAGGAGGTGTGGCGGGGGGGGGGCGGGGGGGGGAGGAGAACCAGAGAGAAGGAAGCTGCGTTCTTACTGTGTGCCGGGGACCATGTGAGCTTGGCACTTGGATCAAGACTCCTGGGTCAAAGTGGGCAGAGCTGAATTTTATTTCTTATTTTTAGGATGCTTTAATTTTTATTTTACATCCAAGTGTGTTTATTGGCATATATTCATGTACACCACTTGTATGTCTGGTGCCCACAGAAGTCAGAAGCCAGTGTCAGATCCCCTGGAAGATGAGGGTGTCAGATCCCCTGGAACTGCAGTTAAAGATGGCTGTAAGCTTCTCTGTAGGTGCTAGGAACTGAATCAGATCCTCTGTGAGAGCTACCAGTTCTCTTAACAGCTGAGACATCTTTCTGGTCCATGAATTTCATTTTTTAAATAATGACCCCTGATGAGTTTTAGCGTATTTTTAAAACTTCTTTGTAATAACTCCAGTGGTTTATCCAAGGAATAAATCTGTTTAGTTAATAATAAACTACACAGAAAAATAGCTTCTGAATCCTCTAAGAGGACTTTCAATACCATATAAATTATGATCAGTGTATAGAATTCTATTATCTGTGTTGTGTATTTTTTAGCATGCTTTTTTAAAATTAAACATACAGATATTGACAGACAATATGACTTCATATCTAATAATAACTTCTGCTTTATTAACAAGATGCTTTTTAGAGCAGTTTTAAATTGTACTATCACAGTATACACAGAGTGGAGATTATGTATAAATAGTTGTGCTGAATAATTGATCCAGATTTTCCTCTACAAGAATACATTATTTATAATAACTGTCACAGGTAGGCTTTTCATTTTTAGGATTTCCTTAAGCAAACAGGATAAAAACTGACTCAAGAGCTACAATGGTGTAAATGTAAAATAATACTAATCTTCAGTCTTCAACGAACCTTAAATTAGCTGAAATTTGTGTTCTTGTTCCATGAGATGCTGAAATGAATAAAAATCATACAACTAAAATAATAGCAAACATCCCCAGCTCTATGCATACTCTTACACTGGTGTTGATATCAATAAGTGCACATAAAAAGGCAATTGGGTTGGCTAAAATCGTTAAGAGAAAATAACCAAAAGCTCTCTATCCAGCTTTGGGTGATATTGATTTCTACCTGTATTATTGGAGTCAATTTGGTATTGTACATAGTCTACAGAATAATTTGTGGCCACGGGGCTGGTTCAGTCTTTCATATTCAGCAGGCTAATTGATAAATGCAACTACAAGAATTGATTTCTACAGAAATGTATTCTATAGCATACTGCATAGAAAACTCTAACAGAGAATCCCCCTCAACAGGATGTGTATTTTGGGGTCTTATTGTTCTTTGCCATAGCGAAGTTACTTCCTCCATGTTTTTCATCCCCAAATTTGAGTCCACTGTTATTGGAAAATTGCCTAAGCCATCTTACTTGTTGGTTTTTAGAGAAATAATTAATGAATACAGAGTTCTCTGGAAACTTAATAGGCCATGAAAGTACTAAAAGCATCTTTTTCTATTCCATAAAATGTTCTTGTTCTATTCATTGCAATGAATTAGAATTTTGTTTTCTTTATCTGGTTGCTTTTTTTTTGCAAAAACCTTGTAACATCAAATGTTAATGGGGTCTTTCTTCACAAGCATTTCAATTTTATGTACTTTAATCATCAAAATGTGAAGAATAGCCAACCCTTTAGTCTCTAATCTTTAGCCCAAGATTTCTAAACATATTTGATAGCTAACATTAATACTATAGCAAAGTACATGTTGTCTTTGCTATTTTAAGAGCATAAATATGAATGATGTATTTGGTTGTATACTAATTTATTTTAATACCACTAGTGAATAAATGGAACATGATTTATGATGATTATATTAGTATATCAGACTATATGATTATTATTTGTTGGCCATTAAATTGTAAGATTTTTTCCTTCTGCATGTAGAGTCTAGAAGTCTCTATTACTGTTAGCCTTATCTATTTTGAAACAGCGTCTCTCACTAAACCTGGAACTCGCCATTTCAACTAGACTAGCTGGCCAGTCTCCATGTTTCCAGTGGCTATAGACAGTGTCATGCCACTGCACACAGCTTTTATGTAGGTGATAGGGAATCTGAACACAGTCCTTCATATTTATACAGCAAATTATTTCCCCAAAGGACTATTTCTTCTACCCCCATTTCTACTAAATTCTACTTCACCCCTCTGAGCCTCAATTTTTCAGGTAGATACTGATTTTTTATTTGATAGAAACAGAGAAGAGATTCATTTGTATGGTACAACTTTGTTTTGTTGGTGTCCTGGTTATTTTTTATTGTCAACTTGATATAACCTGGAGTCTCCTGAGAAGCAGAAATCTTAACTGAAGAACAGTCTCAATTAGATTGGCCTGTAGGCATGTCTGTAGGGTACTGTTTTGATTGAGGATTGATGAGGAAGGGTACAGCCTACTGTGGCCATCACCATCTCTAGGTCGGTGAGTCAAAGAGGAATAAGAAAGCTAGTCAAGCATGATCCCTGAGTTAGCTAGCATTTTTTTCCTCTGTGGTTTCTGCTTCTAATACCTGCCCTACCTTACCTCCACAAAGGAAATGGAAGCTGAAATAAACCTCCCCCGACCCAAGTTGTTTTGGCCAGAGTATTTGGAACAGAAAAGTAAAGGTGTTGCAGAAGGATGAATATTGACTACTAAAATTTCCACCTTTGCTAGGTATGGTGGCTCTTGCCTGAAATCTCATCATTTCAAGGCTGAGGCCAAAGGATCAGAGAGAGTTAGAGGATAGCTTGAGGTGTGAAGTAAGATCCTAGCATTTTTTTTTCATTTCTCATCTTAAGAATAATTTTTCCTCATTTGATACTTTCTACAATTTTTAGAACAGGATATTTTGTTATGAAATATCAATAAATATATGTTCCTTAGACAGTCTTTAAATCCTCTAAAAATTATGTTAGCTACTTAATATCAATTTTAAGTTCAGGAGAGAAGACACAAATAATGCTGAATAAATATACTCATAATTGAAAAGGGGACTTATATAACTATTTCAGCTATAAAACCAGAGGCATAACTCTGCATCTATATGTTTGTAAGTGTTAGAAGATAAAATTCTAAGTACATTGAGATTCTCCCTAATCACAATAAAATAGAAGACAAAAAGGATTATTTTTATTTATTTTTTATTTTTATTTATTTTTTGGCGTGGGGGGGGGGTTCAAAACAGAGTTTCTCTGTGTAGCTTTTGAGCCTGTACTAGAACTTGCTATATAGACCAGGCTGGCCTTGAACTCACAGAGATCTGCCAGCCTCTGCCTTCCAAGTGCTGCGATTAAAGGCATGGGCTACCACCGACCGGTTTAAGGGTTATTTTTAAGGTACTGTTTATGACTACTCAAATCATATATAGTTTTGTCTCTAAAGGATAGCCTTAAAATTGATACCGAGAATTTAAAACAAATAAAACACTTTTGCAAATAGTGTTGTTCACTTGAAATCCCAAAGCCAACATTTATAGTGAAACAAAAATTAATGGTATCTTATTAATTTATTCATTGTTGACACATTTGAAAACTTTTACATATATAACTCAATATTAGGTAGGAGAGGATTATAAATGAAAGGATGTATTTCCTTTCTTTGAAGGAATTTCAAATTTAGTAGGCTACTTGTACCAAAAAAATTGTGTGTTTCATTGATATTAGTATTGGTTGAATTAGTTCCTCTAGCCATAATGACTCCACTACTGTTGCTTCTTTCTTCCACATTTCCTGATGAAGAATACCTCTTTCTCCATCTACACCCAGCAAGGTGGCAAATGCATCCTGTAAAAGGGAACATATAGGAGACAGGGAGGATGTATGGAACACTCTGCTGGGTACTGGATGTGTACCGGGCAAGGGAATGCTTTGAGTTCTACCAAAGAATTATCTGCCCCCATGAGGTACAGGGTCCACTTTCCTAAGTGCTGTAGCTGGTAAGGGGGAGGGTCAGGTCCATCACCCAACACAGTTGGCAGGGTCAGGGTGGGGTACCCAGTGATTCTTTGCGATGAACACCTACATGTAAAAATGTACGGGTAAAAGAATTTGCTACATGACTCACTGTACCACACACTACAGTTTCCATGATGAGATTTTCCCATTCTTCCTTTCTTTCCCTCTTTTTTCTTTTAAATTTTATTTTTGTTTTATTTTTTGGGAGAAGGGAGATGGGCAGGATCAGGAGGCAAGATATGAAAGACACAAAGAATAAATAAAAAGAAAGTTAAAAAAATTAGCTGATTAAAGAACTGGTCTATACTGGCTATAATGATAATGTGGTGGTTTGAAAGAAAATGGCCCCCAAAGAAAGTGGCACTAGTGGGAGGTGTGGCCTTGTTGGAGTAGGTGTGGTCTTGTTGGAGAAAGTGTGTCACTGTAGAGGTGGGCTTTGAGGTCTCATATATGCTCAAGCCATGCACAGTGAAATAGTTCACTTCCTGTTCCCTGCAAGATGTAGATGCAGAATTCTCAGCTCCAGCAGCATGTCTGCCTGCTGTGAGATAATGCTTTTGTATACTGGTTTAATAAAACACTAATTGGCCAGTAGCTAGGCAAGAAGTATAGGCAGGATAAGCAGACAGAGAGAATGATGGGAAGAGGAAGGTTGAGTGAGGAGACACCAGCCCACTATCCAAGCAGCAGCATGTAATGGCACACAGGTAAAGCCACGGAAAACATGGTGACATATAAATTAACAGAAATGGGCTGAGTTTAAGTGTAAGAGCTAGTCAATAGTAAGCCTGAGGTAATGGCTGAGCAGTTTTAATTAATATAAGCCTCTGTGTGTTTACTTGGGTCTACGCAGCTGTGGACTGGGTAGGACACTGGAAAACCTTCATCTACATCTGCCTGCATGCTGACATGTCCCACCATGATGATAATGGACTGAACCTCTGAACTGTTAAGTGAAAGACCACAATGGAATGTTTTCCTTATAAGAAAAAAAAAGATTGATATTGAGCTGCTAAGAACATTTATAGCAAAAACCAGCCAAAATAACAAGGAAAATGACTACAGCTGATAGTTTTGTGTTTTCACACAAAGTCGGCATTTCAGCATATCAGTGCACATGTACTCACATGTCTAGTCAGAGTCCTAGAACAAACAGAAAATATCCAAACAGTGACAACTTCTGAATCAAACGATCCCACGGAATTTCAATCAAATGCTTAACTGCAAAGGGTGCTAAGATCTGGAAGGAACATTGATTGGCATTGCCTGGTAATTTCTGACTTTTATTGACTCTAAAATTCTGTTAATTGGGAGGCACACTATTATTTTATATGTGACTAAATAATAAATAATAATACCAATAATTAGTTATGGCAACTTCAGAAATAAAGAGGAAATGCATTATGGAAAGAAAAAATATAGTATGCAAGGCATCCATAGTGGATGCTAAATATTGCTCATAAAATGTCAGCAACAATGAACACAATGATTAGTGTATGTGTCTGTGTTGCATACTTGTGTGTGTATGTTTGTGTGTACGGGCATATACAATGTGTGTCTATGTGTGTATACATGTATTTGTGCACATCAGTCTGTTTGTGTGCACATGTGTGTGCCTGTGTGCTTGTGTGTATGATAACATGTGTGCCTGTGTTTATGCAAGTGTGTGTATGTGTATGTGTGCATGCATGTATGTGTGTCCAATTAAAACTGTTCAAAACAGTCCAAACACTTTGAGCAACTATGTAAGTAAAATAGCATTATAATATAGCCCAAAATATAAAATCAATACTTTGAATTTATACAGGTATAAAGGACTGAAAAAATAAATTGAGGATAACAGAAAAACCAGGTCTACAAGAAAATCCCAAATAATGTATGTAGAAGCCCCATCCCAAGGAAGTATGATATAACTCTTGACTTCTAAATGTGGACTGAGTATAAGGACTCTTTCCAAAAATGCTTCATTGAGCAGGATAAAGAGAAGTAAATTTATAGTGGAAAAATCTAACATCACTCCAGCTAGGTGATAGTATGCACCATAATGTGATAGGTGGACATAGTGATGGACCTCTGTGCTGGCTAGTTTGTATGTCAACTTGACATGTGGTGCAGTCATCTGGAAGAAGGATCCTCAGTTAAGAAAATGCTTTTTCCATAGGACTGGCTGCAGGCAAGTCTGTGGAGTGTTTTCTTGATGAATGTGGGAGGGGGTCCAGACCAGAGTGGATGGTACTACCACTCAGCCATGTTCCTGAAAACTGAAAGGAAGCAGGTTGAGCAAGGCATTGGGAGCAAGCCAGTAAACAGCACTCCTCCATGGCCTCTGCTTCAGTTCCCATCTCCACATTACTACCTTGCTTGAGTTCCTGACCTTGCTTCCCTCAATGATATAGTTACAATTTGTAAGGTAAAATGAACTCTTTCCTTACCGAGTTATTTTTGGTCATGGTATTTTGTCAGCGCAATATAACTCTAGCTAAGACAACGTCCATGCCTTCTATGGTCTTTCTCCCCGAAGCCTGGAATGCCAGTGAAACCATGGGCAAAAACATTCTAATTCCAGTGAAGGCTTGTCTTATACCTGAGATGACCTTCTTAAAACCCTCAACATTATATATATTTATATGTATAGTACACACACACTCACATACCCACACATATATAAATCAGGGCTAAGAAACCATCACAGGTGACAAGTCTAAGGAAGCATGACAACTGAATATTATGTGGTGTTCTCAGACACTGGAGAAGATAAATCACATTGGGTTATGAAATATAAAGAAACTTATATGCAAAATGGGGTTTAGTTAATAATGAGTCATAATAATTGACTATAACAAATGTATTATACTGGTGAAGAATTTTAATAATAGTCAAAATTGGCACATGGTAATCCTCTATTTGTCTATGCTATTCTGTTGAACAAAAACTATACTAAAAGTGTTGAAATATATTTTAAGTATGCATTGAAGAGTCAACAATATAAAGCACATGAAGCACCAACTGGGGATAACAAATACTAGCTTCCCAATCAGAAAAAAACACTAAACTAAGACTATAACATTGACTTGTAAATTTACATCTAACAGACCCTTAATGAATTTGTCAAGGATAATTAATGAACATGCTATTTCATGCTGTGAACCCAAATAAAAGAGATATCATTGCTACTGCTTTGTTTTGCAAAGTGTCATTCTAGGCACTGAATTATTTAATGATCACATGAAGGCCACCAGAACTAAGTTCCTCTTCCCTCTCTTTCTTTCTTTCTTTCTTTCTTTCTTTCTTTCTTTCTTTCTTTCTTTCTTTCTTTCTTTCTTTCTTTCTTTCTTTCCTTCCTTCCTTCCTTCCTTCCTTCTCTCTCTCTCTCTCCCTCCCTCCTCCCTCCCTCCTTCTCTCTCTCTTTCTTTCTTTCTTTCTTTCTTTCTTTCTTTCTTTCTTTCTTTCTTTCTTTCCTTCCTTCCTTCCTTCCTTCCTTCCTTCTCTCTCTCTCTCTCCCTCCCTCCTCCCTCCCTCCTTCTCTCTCTCTTTCTTTCTTTCTTTCTTTCTTTCTTTCTTTCTTTCTTTCTTTCTTTCTTTCTTTCTTTCTTTCTTTCTTTTTAATGGGAAACTAAGCTAAGACAGGCAAAGGAACACAGACCAGCTACTCCTAGCACTTGGAAGGGAAAGGCAAGAGGATCAGCAAAGGAAATCCAGGATCTAACACTCTTGTTTGTAATAGTTAGCTGGAGTTGTCGTAATATACCTCAGATTGGCTAACTTAAACAACACAATTTATTTTCTGATTGTTCTGGAGGCTGAGATCAAGGTGTTGACCGCACTTATTTCTTTTATGACTTCTCTCTGTTGTATTTGGTCACCCTAATTTTTTCAGAGTATGTGACCACTAGTTACCTTGCATCAGAGTGCACATGAGTGATCCCATTTCAACCTTATTAAGGAACCTATCTCAAAATACAGTCATATTCTGAAGCATCAAGAATCAGGACACTAACCTAAGAAGGGGGTGGGTAACAATTCAGCTGATGCCAGTGTTTACTCTGATTTCTACATTGCAGTCTCCCCCAGTGATGGAGGTATAATTTTAATGTAGGTCTTTATTACTCTAAAGTCCATGCTTCTCTTTATTATCATTGTGGTCATTAACTACTGATAGTTATGCCTCCTGTAGTTTAGCTGTAGAAAAAGCTGAATTCATACAGTTTTACCTTCAACTGTTTTTTGCTTTACCTCTTAATCCAAAGACAACATTCTGTTTTAAAATGGGATCTAGTGGTATAGATCTAGTGGTATAACAGATATCATTCATATAGACTTAAATTTTTTTTTTTTTTTTTGGTTTTTTTTTGAGACAGGGTTTCTCTGTGTAGCTTTGCGCCTTTCCTGGGACTCACTTGGTAGCCCAAGCTGGCCTCGAACTCACAGAGATCCGCCTGCCTCTGCCTCCCGAGTGCTGGGATTAAAGGCGTGCGCCACCACCGCCCGGCCATATAGACTTAAATTTATAATTTTTCTGCTATTATAGAGCTGTGCTTCTGCTCCCAGATTTGGGAATACATTAAATGAGATAATATAGAAAGATATAAAGTCTGAACCAAAATACCATGAGACATGCTGTATTCAGGAAGAATACTTTTACATGATTTTGTTTTTTTGAAATTAAATACCAAATAAATAGAGGAAGGGTACAAGGAGGTGTTCTTGAAGCCAGAAGCCAGGTGGGTGTCCATGGTCCATGCTCCTGCTGACTGTACAGGACAATGACGCTTCTTCTGCAGATTCACAGTTGAGAGAGCCATAGAGGCTTCTGTGACAACCCCCCACCCTCACCCTCCACCACAAAAGTAACAACTTAAACAGAAGCCATAAAAGAGAACTCTTAAAAGTTATGGTAAGAACAGGACAAAGAAAAAAAATGACTGAAAGACTAGGCCTATGGGCTGAAGATGGATGCCCCAATGTTACAGGAGAACTTTGGATGACTATCCAGGAAGGCAGCTGTCTCTGTCATTCTAGGTTTTTGGAAGTTGCTTACAATGCTCTTTTTGTTTATTTAGGTAATATTATTTCCTTCTGAGGTCTTTGATGTAGTTGAAGACTAAATAGTTGTAATTTTCCTTAGTTTTGATAAAGATAATTTAGTTATGAAACCATAGACTCACAAATATAGGATAAATCAAATATTTTCTTTGAATTTGCCAAATATAAATTGGCTAGATATTGTAATTGTAAGTCTTGCTTGATAATTGTTTTGTTATATGTAATTTTACTATGTTAAAGTTAAAACCTTCCTTTTTGATTAGACAGAAAAGGGAAAATGTTGCGGGATGATGCCCTTGTACACTAATTTGATTAAATGCTGATTGGCCAGTAGCTAGGTAGGAAGTATAGATGGGGCAAGCAGACAAGGAGAATTCTGGGAACAGGAAAGCTGAGTCAGGAGTCACCAGCCAGACACAGAGGAAGCAAGATGTGAAGGAAGAACTGAGAAAAGGTACCAAGCCACATGGCTAAACATAAATAAGGATTATGGATTAATTTAAGGGTAAAAGTTAGTCAGTAATAAGCTTGTGCTAATGGTCATATAGTTAGTAAATAATATAAAAAGTTGTGATAAGGATGCTGAAGTGTGGCTTTCCACAATAAATGGCTGCTGGCAGGGATATGATTAAGGAAGGACTCAGTTTTCTTAAAAAAAAAAAAAAGGTGAGATGACCACTGGGA
The DNA here is from genome assembly GCF_049852395.1 of Peromyscus maniculatus bairdii. Classification (NCBI taxonomy): domain Eukaryota; kingdom Metazoa; phylum Chordata; class Mammalia; order Rodentia; family Cricetidae; genus Peromyscus; species Peromyscus maniculatus. Next base: position 59,833,685 of record NC_134872.1, on the reverse strand, counting down.
GTTTGACTATGTTCAATGACTATATGGACAACATAAATTGGACTTGTTTTTGTTTGGTTTTAATTATTATTATTATTATTATTATTATTATTATTATTATTTTGCAAGGGGAGACCACAAGGTGGGGTGGTGGACTTGGGAGGACTGGGAAGTAAGGATGATGGGGTGCATTATGTGAAATTCCCAGATAATCAATAAAAAATATTATGTTAAAAAGAAAATAAGCTGGGTGGTGGTGGTGGTGGTGGTGGTGGTGGCGGTGGCGGCGGCGGTGGCGGCGGCGGCGGCGGCGGCGGCAGCGCACGCCTTTAATCCCAGCACTCAGGAGGCAGAGCCAGGTGGATCTCTGTGAGTTCGAGGCCAGCCTGGGCTACCAAGTGAGTCCCAGGAAAGGTGCAAAGCTACACAGAGAAACCCTGTCTCGAAAAACCAAAAAAAAAAAAAAAAAAAAAAAGAAAAGAAAATAATGTAGAAATAAAAGAAATTATTGTTGGAGTTAAACTTCAAAGTCTTCATATAACAGATAAAAAACAATCCCATTTCTAGCCACAGGGGTTGATGGGTTATAACTGAACTATTAATACAGATAAAGAAAGGATGCATCATCATAATGTAGGGGTTAGACAACCCATGGAGTTGAGTTGAATCTGAGTCAAGCATGAACAGAGCCCATCTGGGCACTTACAGGTAACAGGGCATGCAGCTCCACACATTGTTTAAATCTTAAACTCCCACTGCCAACCTCCCAACTGTGGGATTCATACCTCAGTCTGAGTTTTAAATCAGAAGACAGTCACACATTCCAACACGCTTTAGGGCCTGAAGAGCAACTTTACCCGACTGTAGTGTGGTGCAGAGGTGCCTGAGAGGTTGTGTGGTCTAGCACACCAGCTCAGTTACTCAGCAGCCTGTTACTTGTTTTTCTTTACTGTGAGTAGACAAGCCTCTACGAACCTACCTAATGATGCCAAACTTTGGATCTGTGATCTACATACTTAAAAATTTGGCTTCTCTTTCTAAAAGGCTACAAGACCAGTCATACACATTTTAAATTTAGTCTATGAATTTTAAGATTTATGGTTTTCAGATTCAACAAATGAAAATATGGCATGGTCATTGCCTTTTGCCTATGGGCCACGTCTGTCTCCTCTCTATCCAGAGGCGGTCCTTTGCCCCCCTGCAGGCAAATACCCTTCCTCTCTTCATTGCCCCTTTTCTCCTCTCCATTGTGCCCTTCCTCTTCTCCCTCTTCCTCTATCTCCTGTCTTTGTTCCTTATCCCAGTCCTCTGTTCCTTTGGGGCAAATAAATCTCCTTTGGACTAAGAATTTGGTCTTGGGTGTCTTGAGCTGACTTCAGGGGTCCCTACACAGTTAAAATTAAATTTCAGATAAGCAGTGAATTTACCCCAGGAACAACTTGGAATGTGCTATAAGTAAAAACTATGGACTCTATAACATAATTATATGTTGGAGATACATAGGGAGTGATCAAAAATGTTCCCCTTCCCTGTAAGCCTGGCTGATCATAATAGTCTAAACTCGGGATTTCTTTCTGCTGAGATGAACTTGTGATGGATAGTAACTTGAGAGTCCCGAACATTAAAAGGTTCTATCCCACCCAGCTACACTACTCTATCAGCACAAGGGGAGAAGCACCGATGGACAGTTGCCATGGACGGATTCTCTCCAAACCTTGGTATTTTTCTTTGGACTGATGACATTTAGGGAAGTTGAGTGACAGTAGAGGGCAGAGAAATGTCATTCCCTCTTCCATCCTAGGTGCAAGGCTGAGGCTGAGAAGACAAATCAACAAGAGGAAGTTTATAGAGTTTAAAATATAATTTTTATTTACATATTCATTCATTCATTTTTTTGAGACAGTGTCCCAAGCCCCAGCTAGCCTTATACTCACTTCTATTAGGACCCTTTCTCTACCTATCCTCCAACCCACAGGTCCCTCCTACGCTGCATCTAACCTTTCCACCCAGGCAGATCTACTCCCACACTCCAGGCTTAGACCAGGAGGCACATCTCGTCGTACACCAGCCCAGTTCCCTCCTGACGTCATTCCACCGAGCCCTTTCCAACCCCTAGATGGAACCTGCTGGTCCACCTTCCCTTCTTTCCCAACTTGATCTGACCGTAGCAAACTGAGAACTAATGGAACAAACACATATACACCAATCGCATTGCAAAAGTCATGGTGATAGGAAAGATTGAGCCGTTATCTTCCCTCCAGACTCACCAAATGCTTTCCAATGAATTTTACCCAGATGAGCCCCAGGACACAGAATTTAAGAGAACAATCATAAACTCAATCAAAGAATTCAAAGAGTTTAAAGAAGATGCAAAGTAACAGTTCAAGGAGATTAAGGACAAGAAACGTAAGAATAAATGCCTGAGTGTTGTCCAAGAAAACACGCACATATGGCTGATGAACATGACAGAGATCATTCAGGACGAAAGACGGAATTCAATACGGAGACAGAAACATTGAAAAGGACTTAGGTTGAAATGAAGATGGAATTAAAAACCAAATAACTCAACTAGAAATTTCAAAGGAAAGCCTTATAGATAGAATGAATCAAGCAGAAAATAGAATATCAGTACTCAAAGTAGAGGATCTAGACAAATAAGCCAAGAATAAAAAAGTTAAACACACACACACACACACACACACACACACACACACACACACACACGCACACACACACACAGAGGCAAGGAATGCACAGAGCATGTAGGACAATATAAAACAAGCAAACAAACAAAAGAATCCAAAGAAATCTTCAAATTATAATAATATATGGTAAAGTAGAAGAATCTCAAGTCAATGGCATAGACCAGATTTTCAAGATCACAGAAGAAAACTTCCCTAAAGCATCATTGGCCTCAATTCTCCAGTCAAAAGGCACAGGTTGATTGAATGCATCAAGAAAGAAAATCCATCTGTCTACTCCCTGTAAGAAATATATTTTTCCAGGTGGTGGTGGCACACACCTTTAATCCCAGCACTCAGGAGGCAGAGCCAGGCAGATCTTTGTGAGTTCGAGGCCATCCTGGATCTAGAGCGAGATCTAGGACAGACACCAAAACTACACAGAGAAACCTTGTCTCAGAAAAAAAAGAAATGTATGTTAATTTTAAACATAGGCACCATCTTATAGTAAAAGGATGGATCAAAGTACTCTAATCAAATGGGACCAGGAAGCTAGCAGGTGTCACTGTCCTAATACCTAATAAAATAGACTCCAAATTAAAACTATTCGGAAGAGATAAAGAGTGACACTTCTTTCTAATCCTAATCAAGTGAACAGTTAACCAAGAAGACATTGCTATCTCAAACATATATGCCTCAAATTCTGGGATACCCAATTTCATAAAAATTGTGCTACTGGATTTAAAGACACAGAATAACTTCATCCATTAATAGTTGGTTTCAATAACCCTGTCTCCAATAGACAGGTCATTTGGACAAAAAGATAGATAGAGAAACATCAGCATTAATTGACATCTTGCATCTAATGGATTTAACAGAGAGCTGCAGAATAATCCACCTAAACATGAAAAGAATACACGTTCTACTCAGCAGCGTAAGAAAGCTTTCCTAAAACATACCACACCTTAAAACCCAAGACAAATCTTTACAAATTCAAATTAATTAAGCCAGTGGATTCCAATGGACACATCTACAAAACACCTCCCACACCTAAGGCAGAAAGAATGGCTGGGAGATTGTAAATCAGAAGCTCAGGGAGTTTGCTGTGAGAAGGTATCTCCTAGTAATGTTGGAAGCTACACCAACAAAGTCTCACTGACAAAACTTCCTAAACATGAGCTGAACAAGGATGAGAACAGTAGACATGCCAAAGTGGACGGGGTGGGGGGGGATGAGGCCTTAATCCCACACAAGGAATTACAGGCAAATGTGAAATGCTGAGAGCATGAGAAACAGTTTCCCCAGGAAAGAGCACACCAATTAGTTATCCAACACCAAGTGGTCAGCCCTGAGACAAACATGCAAGTAACATTATACAGACTGAGCAGGTTGTATTTATGAGAGAGAGAGAGAGAGAGAGAGAGAGAGAGACAGACAGACAGACAGACAGACAGACAGACAGAGACAGAGAGTATGCATAACAATAAAATAAGGGGTCAGGAATGTAGAAGAGAAAATTGAGGGGTATATGAAATGGTTTGGTGTGGTGGTATTGTGTTCCCCAAAATATTGTGCACCCTAATAAACTTACCTGTGGTCAGAGAACAGAACAGCCACTAGATATAAAGGCCAGAAAATAGTGCTGCTGCACACGCCTTTAATCCTAGCATTCCAGAGGCAGAGATCCGCCTGGATCTCTGTGAGTTCAAGGCCACACTGGAAACAGCTAGGCATGGTGACTCACGCCTTTAATCCCAGGAATTGGTGGCAGAAAGCAGAAAGGTATATAAGGCATGAGGATGAGGATAAGCCTGGTTAAGGTTTTTAGGCTTTGAGCAGCACAATTCACCTGAGAGGCACACAGTCTGAGGAAACAGGATCACCCGAGGAATTATGGAGGTGAGGAAGCTGTGTATTGTTCTGCATCTCTGATCTTCCAGCATTCACCCCAATACCTGGCTTCAGGTATGATTTTATTAATAAGACCTGTTAAGATTCCTGCTACAGTTTGGAGGTATGAAAGATTAGGGAGAAATGATGTAATTATAATCTCAAAAAGGAAAGAAAGAAAAAGATGCCTCTGTGAAAAAAAAAAATCACATATAAAATCACTGCCTTTCCCAGCCTACATTGAAGAGGTGACTAAGATAAGCTTTACCCCTTGTCCTTAATTTCAACAAATAAGATCAAATGGCTATTTAAATTATGGGCTTATGGAGTGATTTGGTTGGTAAAGGCAAAGCCTGTGCTTTCTTTAGGAAATAATTACCCTACCAAGAAGCATTTGGTTTCCTTTATGAAGTCTTAGAAGCCACTTTCCAATTACACAGCAAGCCGACCTACTTTCTGTGGGGTGTTTAGGAATAGGAATGAACCGGTGGGATGTCTTTAGTTTTCAGTGTCCAGACAGAAGGGCACTATGAATAGAATGTGGAAAAAATAAATGGTAGGGCTCAGGGAGCCTGAAACTCATGAGTGGGATTAAGCAAGTAGTTTGCTACTCTGACCTTAGTGCTAAAGCAGGGTCATATAGCTCTCACAAAGTGACCAACCGATTTTATAAACCTCCATCATTAACCAAGTCATTAGTGAGGGTTACACCATTGTGTCGGAATTGAGGTTGACCCATATTTAGTTCTAGAATGTATAAAGGAAGGGATGAGCTCAGAAACCAGCCACACCTCAGGGCGCTTCACAGTGGGTTACTCCATCATAGGTGGAGGAGTCCAAGCCTGTCTCTGAGGTGGGGTGAGTGTGGCACTAACTAATTACAGGGCCACAGTGGAATCTGAGGTCAGAGGACTTGCAGAACAGAATCTGGGGGACCAGCTGTGACAACACCCAGACGAAGCCACTATCACCAACAGCTCTTTTAAAAAACCATTTATATGCTTATTTATTTTTAATTTTGTGCTTGTGTGTGTCTATGTGTGAGTATGTGATTGTAGGTACTTGTGGAGGACAAAAGCATCTCCCTGAAAATGGGTGCAGGGAACTGAACTCAGGTCCTCTGTAAGAGCAGTATGCACTGCTAAGCCATCATCTGTCCAGGCCCCACCAACTGTTCAAAAGCTTCACCTGACTCTCCCCAACCCCCCTGGGAGCTTTAGCTCTCCACTATAGATTGTCAAAGGATATTTATCATCCTTAGCCTTGCTGGTTTACCTTTCTTACCACTGGGAGATCTGAAGAAAATACTGGAACATTTCCTAGGGATTTGGGTTTGGTGTTTATCCCAAAGGCCCTCAAAGACACAGTCACCTGGAAAGGTGTGTGGGAACCACTGTGCACTATATAGGGCAGAAAGCACAACTTTCCTACCTAAATTCATCTTCAAATCATTAATATTAAGACATATTTTAATATCAGTGTAGGTGAGTGGTTCTGAGCTAAGAGCAGTGTTGACCACCAGGGAATATTTGGCAATTCTGGAGATTTTTTTGCCATATCTGAGAGTGCTACTGGCATCTAGACAGTAGAGGTCAAGAACACTATTAAGCACCCCACAATGCAGAAGACAGAATTGTCCACTTCCAATGTCAGCAGCATTGTATGAGAGAGACCCTGGATTCGATTATGTTACATTCAAATTATTTCAGTGTAGTTGAGGATGCAGAGAGATAATTTGAGAAAGTTTTGTGATAGAGAAATTATACCTAAATTAGGATATCGGCACATATGCTACAGGATGTGAGGGAAGAACCCTGTCAGGGCCAAATAGGATGTGCAGTGAAGAATTTAGGGAGGAGGTGAGGCTTCATCTGGGCTTTAACAATTACATAAGCAGAGAGGAGTCATTGCTATTGGAGAAAATGGCACATCACAACCAGGGAAGTTCGCAGACAGGCATCATCATCCCCCTGCTCCAGTTCCATATCAATCACAGAGGATAGGAGAGACTCTAGGAATTTAAGTGGGAGGCAGAGCTTCCCTCTTCTTTTCTGTCCCTTCCATATCTAATGAAGTTCCCCCCGATGGCTAGCCTTGCAGAGAGGAACACGGATAGGAGTTGCCAATTGTAAGTAGAGTCTAGGCATCTAGGGTGCTTCTGTTATGGTAGCTGGGCTGGCTGGGTTTATGTTAACTTGATACAACCTAGACTTATCTTAGAACCCCAACTGGGAAAATGCCTCCCTAAGATCAGGCTGTAGGCAGGCAAGTCTGTATGGCACTTTCTTAATTTTTTTTATTGACGTGGAAGGACCCAACTGATTATGGATGGTGACATCTTTGGGTTGATAGCCCTTGGTACTATGAAGAAGCAGATTGATCAAGCCATGAGGAGGAGTAAGCCAGTAAACAGCACTCCTTGATGGCCTCTGCATCAGCTCCAGCCTCCACATCCTTCCATGCTTGAGTTCCTGCCCTGACTTCCCTCAGTGATGTACTGATACCTGAATATATGAGTAAAATAAACCCTTTCCTCCCCCAAGTTGCTTTCGGTCAAGGGTGTTTCATCACAACAATAGAAACCTTAACTAAGCAGTGGCTAGACGGGGATTTATTCTATAAGAACTGGGCCAGTGTATTCTTCAACAAATTTGTTTTACTATAACAAGATGCCATAAACTGTGGCTTATAAGAAACAGGCATTTAGGCCGGGCGGTAGTGGCGCACGCCTTTAATCCCAGCACTTGGGAGGCAGAGCCAGGCGGATCTCTGCGAGTTCGAGGCCAGCCTGGGCTACCAAGTGAGTCCCAGGAAAGGTGCAAAGCTGCACAGAGAAACCCTGTCTCGAAAAACCAAAAAAAAAAAAAAAAAAAAAAAAAGAAAGAAAGAAAGAAAGAAAGAAAGAAAAGAAACAGGCATTTATTTCTAAAATCTAGAGAACAAAGAGTCTGATATTGCTGTGTGGGGTGACTAAGTGCTGAGGGTCTACTTGCTGCTCATAGATAGGATCTTCTCCCCCTCTGTCACAGGGCAGGAGGGACAAAAATCATTTTTGTAAATCACCAATGCTGCAGGAGAAGGCTCCACCCTTGTGACCTAAGCATCTCCAAAGGTCACACTCCCAACTTTACTGTGGGATTAGACATTAACATGGGAATTTTGAGGGGAAATAAACATTAAGTCAATACTAGTAATCTCCACTTCAAGCTTTGCATTTCTACAGAATATCCTGCAGTTGAGAGTATAGAACTCTGCCTTATTTGTGCTTATTAGCAGCTCATGTACACATCTGTCTATATCTAACTCTCTCTATACACACACACACACACACACACACACACACACACACACACACACACACACACACGCACACATATTATTGCTCAGTAGCAAACACTGTGTGTCATTCTGACATTTCAAAATGCTCAAGGACAGGACTTTACCCACTTCATAATTAGTACGTGTGGACACAGCACAGTAGGGACAAGGTTGGGAAAAGGTGCTTGTAAATGAAAGCAGTGATGAATGTGGTTAGCCTTTTGCAGAGGGAGCTCACCTTAGAAGACAGTGGTAGTGACATTTTCCAACTTTTTACTTATTATGCCAGAATGTATTTTCAAGTAGAAGGGTTTCATTTCAGCAGTGCGATGAAACTATTCTTTACAGCTGTTCTGGACTACATGAATATCATTAAGTTTCTACTTAGTGGTTTCAATAGTAATTAGATTATAGGTAATAATAAGGAAGTCTTCATAGTGATCAGCTGTCCAGAAGCCAGTGATTTGTATATCCATAAAAGTGAAAACCAAAAGATACATACTTGGGAAGAGTAGGGCGAGGGGAAAATTAGTAATTCCTGTTTGATGACTTGAATGTTATGATCTCAGAAATCCATTACTCATTCTGGAATTAAAAAGGGACAGCCACCCTAAGAAAGGCAGAACATGTGCTCAGCACATTGCACCTGCCTTTCCCCTCTTCGCTTTGATGCCCTTTTCTTTAGTGATCTTTCTGTTATGACTGTGTCACTGTCAGGCTTGCCTGGTAGAGAGAAAGGCCCTGTGTGTGGTAAGGGGCCTCAGCCCTCAAGCTCAGTAACTAGCACTGTGAGGATGTCCCTCTTAGGATATAGTTTAAGTTCCCCATAAGCTTATCGTACCTAGATGTGAGTCCATGATGTTTTTTTCTTTCCTAACACTTCTCCACCCTCCTTGCATTTTTTGCTGCCCCCATTTCTACAGCTTCTGTGACTTTGGTTCCCATTCAGGAGCATGGTGAGTGAGTCATTTTCCTCCCTTACTCCCTAGAGCCACTGGAGATGACATCAGAGATGAGGGGGAGAGAGACTGTGGCATCTCCAGAGACATACTTAGCAGAGGAGGGCATCCTCCATGCAAGGAAATGAAGGAGTAGAAATGAACATTGGGGTGATGTGAGGAAGGAGCGAATGTGGGATTTAGGCTGATCTTGTTCTTCATGACTGGACAAACTGCTGAGTTTGCCTATATTGGTGTTGTTCATGATTCTAGAATGAGGGACATGAGCATATTAAGAGAACAATAGATTCTCTATGGATTCCACAATGACGATTAAACCATCTCACAGCCTCATCACATTCAATCAACCAGGTCTAACAAAAATCATTTCTTCCTGTGTTGACTGTGTTGACTTTCTAGTAACTGTTCCAATTCTATTGAGAGGGTGAGAAATATGGAACACTTGTAGGGGCATATATTTTTCTCGTCTTTTAATATCTCATGTTTATACATTGCTAGCTATACTAATCCATACTGAAAAAAAGAACTCTTTAAGAAAAATGTTATGCAATAACTGTAGATTCAATCACTCCTAATTACCCGTGTCTAGTTATCCAAATAATTCATTGATATATAAGGAAAATTAAACACTGACCTTGAAATTTCAATGCACGAAATTAGACTAGGGGTTTGGGAAATTATTAAAGTGCTACAGGGTCTGTGGTGCGGATAAAACCATCAGGAAAGAAAATCCCAGCTTGCTACAAGTTAATTATTCTTTCTTACTTAAAACTGCTAGCTACTGCCCACCCTGTCTCCACACTCCCAGGCCTAGCTTCAGACATGCAACTCCTGCACCAGCTGTCCCTGGTGAGTCCCCTGAAAACAACCCCCCCCCTCCACCCTGCTTTCCCATATCCACACTCCCAGGCCTGGCTTCTGACTCACAGCTCTCATACCAGCTTTTCTTGGTGAGTTTGCTCAGTGTCGTCTTCATAATTCCACTCACAGCGCTGCTCACACATCTCTCGCACTGGTCCAGCCTTGTTTAGATGACATATTATTGTTGATTCTGATGAGGGCAGCTTCCCTGGCACATAGAGAAGAAGCTGTCTCACAGCTGATCTCTTGGTCATCTGGCTTTGACAGTCACTTGCCCCAGTCTTCCCCAGTGTTTTCTGAGCATTTGGTGCAGTGGTTGTGTTGTAGATGTATCCGTTGAGGCTGGGCAACCTGAAGTCTATTGTCTGCATTTTGACCAATTGTAATAGTCACTGTATGCTTCAGAAAGAAATGTCTTTAATAAGGGGGGAGAGCTACACTCTCTGTGGGTATTTAGAATGTAGTTAGAGTTTTTGTGAATTCTCAAAATGCTAAGAATAAATCTACCATATGACCCATACCACTATACCAGAAAAGGATAAGAGTGCCAAGTGGGGGGAGAGAAGAATCTCCAGAGAGGTGGTTGTTAGGACACTGGTGCTTTGAAGGGGAAAATGGAAAAAAAGAGGATTCAACTGGGAAGAGAGGGCATCATACAGATAGAAAGAGGGAGACAGAGACAGGAGAGGTAACTAGCACCACCGATGCTTGAAAGAGCCATAGGAAAACATTGTTTTATGTTTACTTAACATTATACATGTTGTATACACACACACACATAGAGTTTGTTTGTTTGACAGAATTTATGCTACTAGAGATAACAATGACAATGGTCCCCACGTGAGCCATCTTACAAAAACCACAGTGCCAGGCATGGCAGTTCTTCCATTTGAGTTGTTGTTTAGTTGAATCAAACAGGCACCCAAAATAACATAGGCTGTTGCCATTGTCCTCAGTTGCCTCCTGGAACTTGAAGGTAGGATTCTACTGCTGGAGACAGAAAACACTTTGAAGACTTGGTGTGAGTTCAAGCTGATACTGACCTGGAAGCCTCGACCTAAGGACTAGCTGAAGGTAATATGCAAACTGCCAGTGGAGAAAAACCATCAATAGTCCAATCCAGATGTGAAATCTATGAACCACAACAATGACCAGCAGAGCAAGATATCTTTAAGGGTACAGTATTGGTACTTACATCTTCAAGGTAAACAACAGCCACCTAATTGGACTTAAGGACCACCACAAAAGGAAGACATTCCTGTTTACACTGTAAACCTAGCCAATCACCCATGGCTAGGGAAGTCATGCAACGTAGAGGAGAACCTACTACTGCCATTTCCCCAAACCACTATAATTTATAACTATACTTTAAATACTTATTCTCATACCCAAAGATTTTTACTTTCACCCTACATCAAAGAAATAATTTTGCAGCAGCAGATGGAGATATTATAGAAAGCCACAGCTGGCCAAAATTCAGAGTGTCAACTGGATGGTGACCAAGCCCCCCAATTACATCTACAATATAACCTCAACACTTAAGGCTCACTTAACATTATGAAAGAAGAGGTGATAATTGTAAGATCCTTAGGAACGGGACATATGCTATGAGATTGTGCCTTCCAGCTGTGACAGGGAAGCCACACCCATGAAATCTCAACTATGGCTGCTTAAGGAAGACCTGAACATTTCCAATAACAGTTGACATCCCAAGACGGATGGAAGAAATCTCACAGGGCCTCTCTCGTAGATGAAGAGCTATAAGCAATTAACAACTTCCGGGAGAGGAAGAATCAGTCTTCCTCTGAGACAAGCCTGGTTGGTTACCTAATACCAAGTGCAGTTAGCCCTAAACTAGGAGTAATACTAAGGGGACTCAGAAGGCTTCCTCTCTCTCTCTCTCTCCCTCTGTGTGTGTGTGTGTGTGTGTGTGTGTTTGGTGTGTGTGTATGTGTGTGTGAGTGTGTGTATCCATGAATTTGAGAGGGAGTGAGACAGACACCAGAAGAATTAGAGAGTGGAAATTATGTAAATACAATAGTTTGTGTGTGAAATTCTAAAATACACTCAAATTTAAAACTCAAAACAAAACAAAACTGATACCTATCAAACAGCAAACTGGTTTAACAGCTTGAAGGAAATGTACATTTCTTTAAGGTTATATAATATGTGTCTTCAGGTACAATTCCTTGTCGCCCAGTTTCCACACCAGGTGATTTCACTCAGTGTTTGTTTCTCATCTCAGTAGAGGGAAGGTGTACCAAAGTGAGGTTCTCATCACATTTTTTCACAAAGCACCACATGCCTCTTGCTGCTGAACCTCCATGTTGTGTGCCTTGTGTTCTGTCCCTTTCGGTGGGAGTCTCTCTAGAGTGGGGAGTGAGAGGATTTGCAACAGTAACCTAAGACTGCACACCACCGCGTGCTGTGTGGTGTTTGTTTGTTTTGCTTTAATTTTCCTTGATAGAAGACAGAACAATGCTCTGAAATTATACACTGTATATTCTCCCAGTATCCCCCCATATCAAGATGGGAATTTACAAGCCTCAAACCGAAAATTAAAATGTTAAGCTACACTCTATTAATGCTTGTTGTCTAAATTTAGTTTCAGTACATGGACAGGTTTTTAATTAGAAAAGTGTGAAAACAAATGGATTCCTAAACAAATTTCTTATTTTGGGGGTAGTCTTGTGACTAGAGCCTGGAAATCTGCAAGATCTTGCCTTACTTTTGCAAAACTTTTTCTAAGAGAAAAGAATTAAGAAAGCGTGTTTTTAGTTGTGATAGTAACACACATATGTCTAATATCTCATAGTAGGGTCGACAGTTGCTGGTTGGAAGTGGGCTCTTCTGGCTACCAGTTTTGTTCTGGATTCTCTTTCAATGTAAAGTTGTTTACTAACTTGACATGTCTTCCTTATGGGGGACGGGGTATCCTCTAAAGATCTTTGCTTCAATCCCTGACGAGATCCATTATTTATGGCTTCTGTTCGCCTTGTCTTTTTTGTGTGGGCTCCAATTCTGTTTCTCTGGAGCAACTCAGACTGAGTTTCAGAATTTTACATTTCCATCTTTCTCAATACATCTGCCTTTGACATCTGAAAACAGAGGTTCTGTGACATTCTCTGCCCCGGTTCACTTTTGCACCATTTCCCCTCAGTGGACACAGATAGAAAGCACTAACTGTTGTCTCCTGACTCGAGGCAGCTGCTCTCTTTCTCATTGAGGACAATAAACCTGGTGCCTGGAAGGTGAGGCCATTGTACTGGCTTAGCCAAAACAGACCACATGTTCCCCATTTTTGGCAAAGGCAAGGTGTCCATTGTCTAACTTTCCGATGTCATGTGACTCTCTGGTGGCTGTGGACTGATAAACAGAATCTGCCTGCTTCCTTGAGACCCCCATTCCCCAGAACACAATGGTTACATGAGCATGCTGGTAGAGAGGATGCGTGTAGGGGATGAGACAGTTATCAGACTGACCCAGGGGCTCACCTGTGTGGCCACAAATGGAAAGTCAAAAAGAAACTAAGTGTAAGGCAGAGGCCACCTCTTGCTGAAGTGTTCTCACTTGCATGTCAAAATACCTACTGCACTCTCAGTCTAGGGAAGTTCACACTGGAGGCCCATTTAGGGGGGATGGCTCATCTACTGCTTTGTGAGCTTCCACTCTAATACATCTTTCCTAAAATTTTATTATTATTTATTTATGTACATGTGCTTGTGTGAGTTAATGTGCACTATATATTGCTAAGTCAATAAGTGTGGTCAGCAGCAAGCAAACAGAAACACAGCAGTCTACAAATATTTTTAGGAAGTCAGATGTGGTCACACTCAGTAATAATGTGCTTTTGGGAAACGATATATTTGAATGTCTCAGAACATTGATAAATAGTAAACAGTGAAAATGTTTCATTCTCTTGGATAGAATATTAAAATTTTTGAAGTGATAAACTGTTCACCATAATTCGTTATAAATTCTGAGAAATTTCTTTTTTTGCCTTGATTTTACTTGGAAACATTCAACAGAATTGAGTTGAAAACATTTTAGAAGGATCAAAGACATCAGAAAACAATTAATCTATATGTTACAGGTTTCCACAGTAAACTGCTGCAAGCACACATATTTATTGTATTTGTTCTGCCTTTTGCTTTCTAATAGATTTTGAGTTCCTTAGCCAGGAGGCAAGACCTTGCACATCTTTATGAAAAATAGATTCCAATATCAGGATCACAGCAAAAACTAGGGTGATTTGCTAATCAACATTGAATTTGTGTGGGAGTGCATTTAGATTTCTAATGCTAAAACATTCCTGGATGTTCATTTTGTACTAACCAATCTCACTCAGCCTGATAAGTTAAAATAATTTAAAGAAAAAAATACAATCTAGGTCTTCTCTTCTTTGAACCAAGTTCAGCATGTTTACTAGGATAATACCTAAAGGTAATTGGTTTCTTTAACTCTGTTGGCAATGAATATCACCTCTGTTTCTGTTCCTCTATTCCAGGTCATCCATTCATGAGGAGAAATAGCAAATGACAGAACAAGAGATGGGATCCCCAGTGCCTAGCCCAATTGTCATCCGAGAGGCTTCCTGTGGAAGCTGATGGGAGCAGATGCAAAGACCCACAGCCAAACATTAGGCAGAACTTGGGGAGCCCCGCAGAAGAGGAGAGGGAGGATTGTAGGAACAAGAGGCATCATGGATCTCAGGAGAACATGGCTCACAGAATCAACTAAGCAGGGCTCATAGGGGCTCAAAGCCTAAAGCAGCAACCACGGAGCCTGTATGGGTCTATTCTATGTTTTCTGCATGTATGTTATGGTTTGTATAGCTTAGTGTTCTTGTGGGACTCCTAACTGGGAGTAGGGTGTCTCTGACTCTCTTGCCTGCTTTTGGGACCCCTTTCCTCCAACTGGGTTACCTTGTCCAGCCTTGATATGAGGATTTGTGCCTAGTATTACTACATCTTATTATGCTATGTTCAGTTGATATCCCTTGGAGGCCTGCTTTTTTCTGAAGGATAATGGGGGAGGAGTAGCGTTGGAGGAAAGGGGAGGTGGTGATGGGGAAGTGTATACATACAATCCCTCTAAGTTGCAGCCATCACTCATAGTGAAGAAATCACGGTCTTTGAACTTTTAGCAAACTGACTCTAAGAATACAGGTAAGTGATCATATATTTAAACTAATAAGAGAAAGGTCCAAGATTTTCCTGGTGAATCTTTATAATTAGCCAGAAATGTTACATACATGCTTTGAATTAGTTATCAAGACAACCTGACCAAGTGTATTTTACTTGGCTTCTTTTACACAGGAAGAGAGTTTAAGACAATTGCACAGCAAGGCTAACACCTAGATATGATCCTATGTTCTCTTATTGCTTCAGTCTTGCATTACAAGCAAGACTGAAGATCAGTCTGACTGCTGTGACACTCACAGTCTATCAGAGAACTGTGTATATTATTTAAATAATGAGCAGCAGATTGAAAAAATAACATGTTTACACGTATTAAACTTTCTGATTTTAATGTCCTATGTTTATTTTTTTTCTATTTTGTGGAGATTAGTACGTTAATTAATGTATTAAATAACAAAATAGGTCTGACACATCATGAAACATTGAAAGCAGGAAAAGGCAACTGGTAGTGGGGAGGAGATCAAGAGGAAAGGGATGAGGGCTGAGGGAGGGGGTTGGGCGGGGATTGGGAGGGGATTGGGAGGAGATTGGGAGGGGATTGGGCGGGGATTGGGAGGGGATTGGGCGGGGATTGGGAGGAGATTGGGAGGGGATTGGGAGGAGATTGGGAGGAGATTGGGAGGGGATTGGGCGGGGATTGGGAGGGGATTGGGAGGGGATTGGGCGGGGATTGGGAGGGGGTTGGGCGGGGATTGGGAGGGGGGTTGGGAGGGGATTG
This sequence comes from Peromyscus maniculatus bairdii, assembly GCF_049852395.1. Lineage (NCBI taxonomy): Eukaryota > Metazoa > Chordata > Mammalia > Rodentia > Cricetidae > Peromyscus > Peromyscus maniculatus. Next base: position 59,818,078 of record NC_134872.1, on the reverse strand, counting down.
GGAGGAGATTGGGAGGGGATTGGGAGGAGATTGGGAGGAGATTGGGAGGGGATTGGGCAGGGATTGGGAGGAGATTGGGAGGGGATTGGGAGGAGATTGGGAGGGGATTGGGAGGAGATTGGGAGGAGATTGGGAGGGGATTGGGCAGGGATTGGGAGGGGATTGGGAGGGGATTGGGAGGGGAGGGTCAACAACAGTAAGAGTGTATGTGAAAATATTATAACAAAATCGATTACTCTGCGCAGCAAATGAGATGACTAACAAAATAACTGTACTGTTATTTTCCCCTATAGGCTTAGAAGGTAGATATATAGCACACATGTATATACTGTATATGCCTCTATATAACATATACCTTTCTAAAATATATAAGATTTATTTAATTCATTGGTACTACACAACTAAAAATCTTAAAAAAAAGAATTTTAGAAGTTTAGGTTTTAAAATAGATACAAAAATACATTAATAAAGAGGGTTACAAAGAGCATTCAATTAAACACATTAAAAAATTACAGTTTGATCAAATGATTTCAGTTAATATTCCCAAAGGTCTAAAACTTTACTTGACTGTTGTTGACCCTATATTGTCACTGACAGGTAAAGACACATTAATCATGTCATCAGACAGAAAGACTTAAATATAATTTGATAATCAAAATGTTATAAAATATATCAAAAGGCGGGTGTTAGAAAAGATAGGTGGAAAAATACACTTTAATAAATACACCAAATAAGACGCTCTCCAGCACTGGGCAGTGGGAGGCTGGTGTAGTCTTCTTGCTCTTCAGGAGCTCGGCCTGTCCATCTGGTCATCTAACGGGAAGCCTGAAGTCTGTGGGTGATCTCACCGACCATATGTGCTCCAATACCTAGAACAACTGGGGCTTGGCTAATGACCCAGCAAGAACCTAAATTTGGATTTCACTTGTTTGTGTTGAGCAGAACCCAAACCTCACAGTTATTTTTGCACATCACTCACTTTGTTTATCATTAATGTTGAAGTGGGGATATAAAAATATATCCCTCTCCAACAGAGGCAAGCTGCAACCGACCTGCTTTAACCAATATCGTGGTTTTGGTTCTGTGGGATTTTTTTTTAAGTGGAAAATAATCTTGTAATTATCTTTGTACTGGGAAGTATTAAGGCCAGAGTCCATTGGGGGTTGGCATTAGAAGTGCAGCTATAAATGACCTGGCCAAGACTGCCAGAAAATCTCAGGGCTGAGATAAGAAAGCAAGAAGGTACAGTAGCAGTGATGTGACAGAGCCTATAGGGAGTGATTAAACCCGCAGCAGGCAAGAAGAAATTCAAAACAGATGGAAAATCAAGACCAAGTGCAATGGTCTTCAAGACTGGGGCTGAGTGAACTCCTTCTGCTTCCTCCTCCTGTGTGTGCTCTTTTGAGAGATGGTACCTCATTTAGACACTGCCATCTTCATGCACATTGGCACTGTTTGTAAATAGTAGTGTCTACCACCAAGGAATAAGGCACTGGAGACAGCGGCAAAAGAGGGTGTTCTGAAACTGGTTTCTTAGATCTGCTAAAATGTCAGATCTGTTAAAATGACAATTAGCAATTTGTTTTTATCTGTAATTTCATGCTAATCAATAGGCATGATAAACAAAATGCCAATAATACAAATAAACTTAAATTTAAGATTGGTGCAGGAGCTAGAGAGATGGCTCGGGAGTTAAGAACACTTTGCTGCTATTCCAGAGAACCAGAGTTGAGTTTTTAGCACCCATGTTGAGCAACTCACAACTACCTGTAACTCCATCTCCAGGGCATCAAGACCCCCTTCCTAGCCTCCAAGGGCACCTATAAGGATCATACACCCCCCAAAACACACCCACACATACACATTTTAAAATATAATTGATAAAGATTATGCTATAAAATGAAAAATAAACTTTACATAGGAGACAAGCAGGGAAATGTCTTTAAAATGGCTGATGAAAAGAATTTCAACAGCTCCAAAGAGAGAGATGGGATGTTTTCCATCTAGAGAATCATTTTTCCATCTCAATAACTTTGGAACAATTTGCGCTGGATTAAGAAGCATTAAGTCTGATCCTCCCTTCTTAGGCTTCACATATCAAAGACTACATCTGATTGTGTAGAAGCAAATTGAAAGTCCAATTAAGCGTTATGTAAATACCAATATGTGGGTTTTCTGTTTTGTTTTGTTTTTACAGGTTAGGACTCAGAAGAATAAGGGCCTCCTTTTTATCTGTGTTATGCTGCTTTAAGTTCTAGATCAGCCTGGTTTCTGATTGAAAATCTGGCTAATGTGCCAGGGAGTTCTCCATTTACTGTTGCAATGCATTTTAAGATTGATAGCCTTTTCTTTTCTTTTTCTTTTTCTCTTGAACAGAAGTGAGACAATTTGGGTAGTATTAACTTTTATATTCAAAATTGGTGTAAAATAATCTACATGTCACCATTAATGATGATCATGATAGGAAGAAGCTGGTACCTTGGCGCTTAAAAGGTTCTGAGCATGTTAAACACTGAATTCTCTCAATAAATATTTTTTCAGCTTTAGGTATTATATTCCCATTATGATGATTTTTTTCTGTATTTGCAGAAAATGATATGGGAAATGAAATTGAGCATTAGACCTGGCTTATTCATGTAGCAATGGTGTCAGGTGAGATATGTGCTTCTGTAACTGATTCCAGCCTCCAAACGCTGTATTTCATACTGAAAGAGGATTCTCTATACTTCAGGCAGGCAACTCTCGCTAAGGGGATAAGATTGTACTTTAATTCATTTGGTTATTTGTCCCTGTGCTTTATCCAACCTTGGTTTCAACAATTCTTGCTCATATAAACCCTCCTCTTTCTCACTAATTAGACTCCCAGCACTCCCCCAGGGGCCTAGCCATGGATGTCTGCATCCAGATTCCTCAGTCCTTGGATGGGGTTTGTGGCAAAACTATTAG